>NW_025284247.1:0-1158 GCF_018294505.1 Triticum aestivum
GGGGATGTGACAGTTCCGTGCGGAGAATAGCTTTTTCCGCAGGGAGGGTCATGACGCCCATGCTTCCGGTTGGAAACACAATCCGTATGAACCCTCTTGGAACTTGTAGTCATCTGGTTTCTGTCAACCGTGTTGTTGGCCAGGTTGAGCTGAAATGTGCCCCCTGAACCATCAGGACGAGGTCTATCTGAAACGGCAAATGCCGCGGAGTATATATGTTAGCGGATATGGGAAGCAAGATGTGTGTAATTAATTACTGAATGGGTGCATGCGAAGTAGAGAAGTAGCCGTGCGAACCTGGAGCTGGTGGAGGCTGCTCGACGGCCGAAGCGTCTCTGGCTACTTGAGCAGCTGGATCAAAACCGCAATTGGGCTTGGTCTTTCTCTTGGGTCGTGTCGAGCCATTCTCTTCGGCCTTGGAGTCCTGGGACGCACCAGGGGATGTGACAGTTCCGTGCGGAGAATAGCTTTTTCCGCAGGGAGGGTTATGATGCCCATGCTTCCGGTTGGAAACACAATCCGTATGAACCCTGTTGGAACTTGTAGTCATCTGGTTTCTGTCAACCGTGTTGTTGGCCAGGTTGAGCTGAAATGTGCCCCCTGAACCATCAGGACGAGGTCTATCTGAAACGGCAAATGCCGCGGAGTATATATAGCGGATATGGGAAGCAAGATGTGTGTAATTAATTACTGAATGGGTGCATGCGAAGTAGAGAAGTAGCCGTGCGAACCTGGAGCTGGTGGAGGCTGCTCGACGGCCGAAGCGTCTCTGGCTACTTGAGCAGCTGGATCAAAACCGCGATTGGGCTTGGTCTTTCTCTTGGGTCGTGTCGAGCCATTCTCTTCGGCCTTGGAGTCCTGGGACGCACCAGGGGATGTGACAGTTCCGTGCGGAGAATAGCTTTTTCCGCAGGGAGGGTCATGACGCCCATGCTTCCGGTTGGAAACACAATCCGTATGAACCCTGTTGGAACTTGTAGTCATCTGGTTTCTGTCAACCGTGTTGTTGGCCAGGTTGAGCTGAAATGTGCCCCCTGAACCATCAGGACGAGGTCTATCTGAAACGGCAAATGCCGCGGAGTATATATGTTAGCGGATATGGGAAGCAAGATGTGTGTAATTAATTACTGAATGGGTGCATGCGAAGTAGAGAAGTAG
>NW_025284248.1:0-1158 GCF_018294505.1 Triticum aestivum
CTTATTATACTCGTGACATGATTAAGAAGTTGCAAAACTTAAAACAAGGTAGTGAAACTGTAACAAAATATTATGATGATTTACAAACTACCTTGTTGCATTCCTCTTTAGAAGAAAGTGAAGATGATTTTATGGATAGATTTTGGGGAGGATTAAACCGTGATATTCAAGAGATACTAATTCATGAAGAGTGTTATCCTATGGACCATTTGTTTCATCTTGCTTGCAAAGCTGAACAGGAAATAAAACGACGTGTTGGCCACGAGGAGAACAAGCGCACGGTGCACATTCCAAGAGTTGATATGATTGTTCCTTCAACTACTAGGCATACTATGACAACCACATCCGTTGTTGTCAGGACTACATCACCTCCACCATGTGACACATCGCCCCCGAGAGTGGCTACATCATCTGAGTTGATCATAAGAGGTAATGACAAAGGTACTGATCTTCCATCTCTTCATGAGAATGATGAATGCCTTGTCAATTTGAATGCACCATCTGATGAGCTAACCACTACTTTGATCACACCACCTATTTTAGAGGACTACGTTGATAATTTGACTTTGCCATGTGATCAAACAACTGAAATACCAACAATTTTGAGTGCACCCATTGAATTAACTATTGATGCAAAAGAACCAATGTTTAATCATTTTGATATGACCTCTAATCTTGGTGATGATTCTGTGTTGAATGACTTATTGCATGTTTGCTTATTTAATCATGTTGTAGCATGTAAATTTGATGCAAGTAAGGTTTATTCACCAATGTTGGGATGGTTTAATGATGAACATTGTCAATCTTTTGAAATGAATAAGAGCTTCACTTGTATGTGCAAACTGAGTTGCAATATTTTCATGCCTTCTACTTCTTGTGCTAATTTTTTGGCTTTAGATTTTATGAACTATGCAAGTTACTCATCTATTCATGTGTCATATATGCAAAAATCAAGGGAAGTAAAAATGGATGACATATACATATACAACATGTACACCTTGTCTCTTTTGTTAGCCACATTTCAGATTAAGCAACGCCGAGGACGGCTTTATTTTCAAGAAGGGGAGGATGATGAGGACATGACTACCTTGGATATGACCAAAAATATTGCATATATGCATATTTGTCAGGTGATTTCTAGTGCAAACTATTCAATAA
>NW_025284249.1:0-1158 GCF_018294505.1 Triticum aestivum
TTTACATAGCATCACGAAATAACAGATTCAGCCTAGCAAAACAGTAACAGTAAGTACCCTACTTAACAAGCTCGATTCACTCACCACAAGTCATTGCATGACAAGATAAGCATAGAATCAGCAAGAAGGCATGTTTATGAAGCTAACCATGGCAAGAACAAGTTCATAGCATGCAAGGATCAACTACAACAACCTTGGCAAAATTGAATAACATGTAAATAATCTGCCAGGAAACATTTTGTAACAAAAGTAGAGCACGAAAATGACATGCTAGACTACTCCATAATTGCAAAAACGGGCATGAATGGATAGAGCAAAACTATATGTTCAAAACATCCTTACTGAAGTATCTCAAAATAAGCATGGAACTCTCTGTAGCATCATGTTTACATGGCATCAAAATAATAGCAGAACAGGGACTAAAAACAGCAACATTACGAAGCCTAGTTTACATGCTTGTGCTAGTCACCACATTGATCACAAAAATACATGGTAAGCATCTCGGTAAAGAAGACATGGCATAGTTCAAAACACATGTAGACATCAACCTCATAGGATGCACACATCAAACATGGCAAAAATGACAAATGAGCATGTTCTGTTAAGAAACAGGAACTAACATTATGAAGCACTCTTGCAACGATGATACAGGCATCAAGATGGACTCAAATGAACATGATGCAATGAAATGAAATAAAATACTCGTTGCGGCGAACAATTTGACATATTACACGCACAAAACGAAGCTACGGATGCAGAGATATGATGTGATGAACATGGCATGATAATGTCAAAATATTTTGGGACAGTGAAAATTACCCACACGAAAAGTCAACCGGGACGAGGGCGAACGGGACGGAGGGATCCAGGGCGCGGCAGAGGCGTTTGGTTCATCTCCCGGTGGATCTCATCCACCCGGGGTAGATCCGGCCGGAGTGGAGCTCCCGCGAGCTTCCGTGAACTCCGGCGAGGAGGGCGGCACCGATGACGAGGGCGGCGAGGCGAGGCGTGGGTGGCTCCGGTAGGGAGCTTGTGCTCCTGGCGGCGGGGTTGGCACCGGCGGTGGCGCGCTCCGGCGGCCGGACGAGGGCGCGCGGAGGAGGAGGCGGGGACGGGAGCTCGGGCCACGGCGTGGCGGCGGAGCCACGCCGGCGAGCG
>NW_025284250.1:0-1158 GCF_018294505.1 Triticum aestivum
TGGACTGTAACTGACTGTTTGGGGTCCCAGAGTGATTTCCATGATTGATGAAGCCCAGGGTGCGATTACGTGTAGGTCATCAACACTCGCAATTTTAGCCGATTCTGGCCCGTTTTGTGGACTATTACTCACTGTTTTGGGATCCGGAGTGATTTCCACAATTGAAAAACCCCAGGGTGCGTGTATGTCTCGGTCATCAACACACATTTTTGGCTGATTCTGGCCCGTTTCATGGATTATTACTCACTATTTTCGGGTCCCAAAGTGATTTCCACGACATACGAACCCTGGGGCGCTTTTACGTGTCGGTCATCAACACTCACATTTTTGCCTGATTCTGGTCCGTTTCGTGCACTGTTACTCACCGTTTTGGGGCCCCAGAGTGATTTCCATGATTGACGATTCTCGGGGTGTGTTTACGTGTCCGTCGTCAACACTCACAGTTTTGTCCAATTTTGACCCATTTTGTTGACTATTACTCACCATTTTGGCTCCCAAAGCGGTTTCCATAGCTATTGAACCCCAAGGTGCGCTTATGTGTCGGTCATCAACACTCGTAATTTTGGCCAATTCTGGCTCATTTCCTGGACTATTGATCACTGTTTTGGTTTCCCAAAGCGAGTTCCTCGATTGACGATCCCCGGGGTGTGTTTACGTGTGCATCGTCAAGACTCTCAGTTTTGTCCAATTCTGGCCGTTTTCATGGACTATTACTCACCGTTTTGGGTCCCCGAAGTGATTTCCATAGTTGTTGTACCCCAGGGTGCGATTACGTTTTGGTCAACAACACTCGCAATTTTGGCCGACTCTGGCCCGTTTCGTGGACTGTAACTGACTGTTTGGGGTCCCAGAGTGATTTCCATGATTGATGAAGCCCAGGGTGCGATTACGTGTAGGTCATCAACACTCGCAATTTTAGCCGATTCTGGCCCGTTTTGTGGACTATTACTCACTGTTTTGGGATCCGGAGTGATTTCCACGATTGAAAAACCCCAGGGTGCGTGTATGTCTCGGTCATCAACACACATTTTTGGCTGATTCTGGCCCGTTTCGTGGATTATTACTCACTATTTTCGGGTCCCAAAGTGATTTCCACGACATACGAACCCTGGGGCGCTTTTACGTGTCGGTCATCAACACTCACATTTTTGCCTGATT
>NW_025284251.1:0-1158 GCF_018294505.1 Triticum aestivum
TACTCACGAAGATTTCATCCGCCACCAGCGGTTTGAATGAGGCATTTACAAGCCTGCTCAAAGGCTTTGAGGTATGTAGTGAAAAATGCACAACTTTTTGGTTATGAAGCACGCACTAGGTGTGCTCCCTATAGATAGTAGCCCCTAAGACTCTGGTTACCCGCCATAGGCGGCAAACGGGGGATCATATACTAATGACTGCGCCATATATGTGCGCAGGTATACAAGGATCCGGCAGCCGACCAGTCTGTTGAAGTTGCCGAACTAAGGAGGCAAATCGGATCCATCGATGCCGATATCGCGATGGTGAATAAACGGCTTGAGGAGTCACAGGGTATGTGCTTGGTTTTCCTTATTATTATGTATAGGAAAATGCAAAAGGGGCATAATATTAATGCCATGTGTTTGCACTGCAGATGGTGCTGCTGCCGTGGAGGCCCTGAGGGCGGAACTTGCTCAAGCGAAGGAACAAGCTCGGACTAGCAATGCGGCTGCCCTAAAGGCGACCGAAGAATTGGGAGGCGAACAGGCTGCTCATCGCCTAAGCGAGGGAAAGATAGCTGAAATGGCTGGGGAGTTAAAAATGCCACCGACCGGTACACACTCCTTGATAAGGAGAATAAGGCTAGTTCGGCCGAGCTGGACAAGGCACTGAATGCCGCCAAGGAGATGCGGACCGAGATCCGCAGTATGCGTGAGGAGCTCCAACAAGCTGACAAAATCGTGGCTGGGTGCTCGTAATTACTGCGGATGAAGTTCTTGGATCCGAAGTATGCTCCCCTGGATGGGCGCTTGAGTCCTACAGACGCATATGCAGACTTGGCGAGTAGTACGGCTGATGCTGTCAAGTTCTTCGAGGGTCAAGGCGATGAAGAAGTGGAGAAACTTTTCTGGTCGCAGTTCAATGCTCCCACTCGCCCGTTGCCACTGAATGAGAAGGTGGTTGCTATGGCGGAGCTCCACAGGCTGTCCGGACTTGCAATGCGGTCTGTAATAGACCATCTTTGGCCGAAAGGGCCTAAGCCGGACAGCTACTTTGGTTTGGTGCAGCAATTTCTTGGAGCCGTATCTCGGATTGACGCCATGAGGAGGTCGGCGTGCATAGAGGGTGCGCGGATGGCTCTAGCCCACGTTAAAGCTTATTGGACAAAAATGGAG
>NW_025284252.1:0-1158 GCF_018294505.1 Triticum aestivum
GCATTGTAAGTGGCAGAGTGGCCTTGCTGCCACGATCCACTGAGATCCAGCCCCATGTCGCACGGATTCGTCCCTCCCCCACAACTTTCCTTCACCAAGTAAGGTTCGAAGATGCCATCAAAATCTGCACCGCAAAATCATGAGGACTAGAAATGGCTAAGTCCCTTGTAAGACATACCCTTGGACCCAATAAGGCCAGTGGAAACAACACTCAAAACTATATGTGCCAAATGCAAAAGATACTTGGCCGATTCATGCGGATGCCATCGTCAGAGGCTACACTGCTAAGTCATGCTCAAGGCAAATGGTATAGTCCCTTATATGACATACACAATCACTCAATAAGGCCAGTGGCGAGCACACTCAAAAGTATATGTTCCAAGTGAACAAGATACTTGACCGATTCATTCGGATGCCTTCATCAGGCTAAACGGCTATGTCATGGACAAGACAAAATGGTAAAGTCCCTTGAATGAAATACGTAATCACTCGATAAGGCCAGTCGCGAGCACAGTCAAAACTATTTGAGGCAAGTGACCAAGATACTTCAGCGATTCATGTGTGCAACTCATCACAAAGACACTTACACGGACCCATGAACGGGCTGTACAGGGACACGGGAAAGAAGTGCTTGACATACTTCATGGACGGATGTGGAGGCGCCCCATTGATCACCAGGCAAAAACACTTAAAGGGAGCCGTGAACGGGCTGTACGAGGACACGGGAAAAAACTGGCCGACAGCCGTCGTGGACGGAAGTTGACGCGCGCCATGGAAAACCGGGCAAAACCACGTACGTGGCACACGCCGCGTAGACGGACCCTTACACGGAGCCGTGAACGGGCTGTACGTGGACACGGGAAAAAACTGGCCGACGGTCGTCGTGGACGGAAGTTGACGCGCGCCATGGAAAACTGGGCAAAACCACGTACGTGGCACACGCCGCGTACACGGACCCTTACACGGACCCGTGAACGGGCTGTACGTGGAAACGGGAAAAAACTGGCGAACGGCCGTCCTGGACGGAAGTGGACGCGCGCCATGGAAAACTAGGCAAAACCATGTACGTGGCACACGCCGCATACACGGCCCCTTACACGGACCCGTGCACGGGCTGTACGTGGACACAGGAAAAAAGTGCCCGACGGCCGTCGTGGA
>NW_025284253.1:0-1158 GCF_018294505.1 Triticum aestivum
TGGCGTAGAACTGATGTTCTCTGAGCTTGTCAAGTACCAAACGCAAGTGCTTGGCATGATCTTCCTTGTTCTTCGAGAAAACCAGAATGTCGTCGAGATAGACCAAAACGAATTCATTGGTGTAGGGGTTGAAGATGAAGTTCATCATGCGAGAGAACGTCGGAGGAGCGTTGGCGAGGCCAAAAGACATGACGGTGTATTCATATGAACCAAAGCTTGTTCTGAACGCCGTCTTGGGAATATCTTGCTCACGAATACGAATCTGATGATAACCCATACGGAGATCAAGCTTGGAGAATACTTGAGCACCCTTGAGTTGTTCGAACAGCTCATTGATGTTGGGAAGTGGGTATTTGTTCTTGATGGTCTTCTTGTTTACTGGACGGTAATCAACACAAAGTCGACTCGATCCATCCTTCTTCTTCACAAAAAGAACACCACAACCCCACGGAGAAGTACTAGGCCGAATGAGACCCAATCTTTCTTCAGCTCCTTCAACTCTTCAGGCCCGAGCTTGTAAGGACGTTTGCACACAGGTTCCGTGCCAGGCTCAAGTTCAATAACGAATTCAACTGGCCGGTGCGGAGGCATTCCTGGGAGCTCTTCTGGAAAGACGTCTTGATATTCGCAAATGACAGGAATCTGCGAAATAGCATCCAATTCACCCTTCTCATTGAGAGAAAACAACCGGATGGTATTATCCCGAGCGGCAAAGACAATGACATCCTCAGACGAATGAGTCAATTGAATCTGCCTGGCAGCACAGTCAAGATGTGCCTTGTGCTTAGAAAGCCAATCCATTCCGAGAATAAGATCAATATCCGAGTTACCGAGAACAATTGGGGAAGAAAGGAACTTGTAGTCACCCAATGTGATTGTAACATCCGGAACACACACTCGAGATGTCAAGAGGCTGGCCGGAGAGTCAATAGACAACGGTCTCAGCAACATTTGAGTAACAAAATCATGCTTGGAAGCAAAAGGTCTCGAGATGAAACAATGCGATGCACCAGTGTCAAAAAGAACTTTTGCAGGAATATCATTAACAGGAAGGTTACCCATGATCACATCTGAAGAATCCTCTGCCTGAGCTGCATTCACCATATTGACCTTGGCGTGCTTGGGATTGTGCTTGACCACCGCTGTACTTGCCGATCT
>NW_025284254.1:0-1158 GCF_018294505.1 Triticum aestivum
GGCGGCGAGGAGAGGGCGAGGGAGGGAGAGGGCGAGGGCGAGGGCGAGGGCAGCGGCGGCGGCGGCGGTGGATCGAGAGGGAGAGAACTGGCGAGGGGGATCGGGCGAAGGGGGATCGGGCGAAGGGGGGATCGGGCGAAGGGGGGCCACAATACTAATGGCGCACCTCACCGTGGTGCGCCATTAGCATGTCCATACTAATGGCGCACCTCACCGTGGTGCGCCATTAGTTTTTTTTTATTTCAACTCGAGCCAAAAGGTTATGTAGTACCAGAACCTATCTATGTCAAGTCCACTCTACTAGCTCGACTGGTCAGCAGCCAGTTCTCACACCAGGAGGTCCTGGGTTCGACTCCCAGGCTCCACAAATTTTTTTAGCATTTAAAAAGCTGTTTGATACTTATTTATGTTTAAATATGTTCAAACTTGTTTAAATAATAACAGTAATATTTTTTTTATAAGACAGTAGCATTTAAAAAGCTGTTTGATACTAATTTTTTTTATAAGACGGTGCGCGGGGTGCGGGGGGTCGGCTGCGGCGGTTGAGTAGGGGAATCGAGGGTGCGGGGGGTCGGCGGCGGCGGCCGGTGGACTGGGGGGGTGCTCGGCGGCGAGGGGGGCCGGATCTGGCGAGGTGGGATAGCGATCGAGATGGAGGGGGATCGAGATCGAGTGTCCATGAAATTAAAAAATATTCATGATAGTTCAAAAAGTACCCATGAAATACAATCGAGAAATGAAGGCTACGATTTAAATACAATCGATCTTAGCTAGCTATCTGTTCACAATCTTCTTGCCCTTCTTTTTCGCAAATGGAGTTCTTCTGTGGAACGGACGTCCTTTAGGTAGGGTGGTCCTGCTTCTTCTTGTGGTGTATGCTGCTACTTCATCATCGTCGTCATGTTCGATCCTCGGGTCGCCGTACTTGTCGAAGTCTTGCTCATTGGCTACTCCATCCATTCCGATGATCTTCCTTTTGCCTCTCCTCACGACAACACGACTGGGCTTTGGCGGGTCGGTAATGAAGAAGCATTGGTCCACTTGGGAAGCCAGTACCCATGGCTCATTTTTCGCGGTGACGTTTGCGCCCGCGGTCTTGGATTTGGCTTCGGGTATAACCATGGTGGTGAAATACCGGTCTTCTTTTATGACGTTCTT
>NW_025284255.1:0-1158 GCF_018294505.1 Triticum aestivum
GAAGGGACAGACACAGGAACGAAGAAGGACACATGCCGGCCAGCCTAAGTGTTCCAGAGCAGTAGCAAGCTACCATGGCTCAGCGGTAACACTAGGAGACATTTCCCGGTAAGAGAGGCTACTAAAGATAAACAACTAGATAGTCAGATCCCACACATACCAAGCATTTCAATCATACACACAATATGCTCGATATGTGCAAATACAACGAAGCATCACAACATGACTCTAGGACACAAGTACTTTATTTAAGGCTCAGGGAGCCATACATAACATACACAAAGGTACGGGTCTCACGACCCAACATACAAGTCATACAGTCATACAAACCAGCAGCGGAAGTAACTTGTCTAAGTACAGACAACTAATAAAATAAAAGAGGCTTGGAAAGCCTAGCTATACTACGTGGTCCTTCACAAGCTCAGGGTCACCACCTGGGTCCTTAGCCTACTCGTTGATGTCAACGTCTACATAGAACCCATCAGAAGGGGTTGCAGCGTCTTCTGTAAAATGTAAATTATAGCAACATGAGTACAAAGGTACTCAGCAAGACTTACATCAGATCCTACATACATGTTTAGTATCAAGAAGGGTTGGTGGAGTTATTGCAGCAAGCCAGCTTTGTCTCTTGGCTAGGCTATCCTACGATACTCCAACTTGAAATGGTTTTGCGCACACGAGTCCACTACTCACCACTTCAATACACTACCGAGGATCCACCTCCGTCTTCCTACGGAAGAGCCATCCTCGGCACTCACACTTATCTTGAGGCTTTTAACAGTTTCCATTTACTTGTCTATGAACTGTATAGGCAACCAAGTAGTCCTTTACCGCGGACGCGGCTATTCGAATAGATTATGATAACCCTGCAGGGGTGTACTTCTTCATACATGTTTCCACAACTTAGCGTCTGCACACGACATGTGCTCGGCAGACTTCAAGCGAAAGCCGACGTGGGTGTAGACCACGACCTACCTAAACACTTAAGCCTCTAGTCCAGGTTTATCGCCTATTCAGGTTCCATCCGCAGGGAGTCCGGCCGGGGTTTCCCATACAGCCCCGAACGATGTGAACAGGGTTCCCGAGATACCTAATGGGTATTCGGTACACCCGGCCACGTACCTACCGCATCACAGCCCACCCCTACGGTCAGCGCTG
>NW_025284256.1:0-1158 GCF_018294505.1 Triticum aestivum
AAAAAAAATACGTACCGTGAATCCGACGATCGTGCATGCAAGGGGGGGTTCATGGCATATGCTCGTGGATATCCGGTTAAGCCGTTGGCGATGACCGCCCAATTTCAGATAGAATATAACAGAATAGATACCCTGCATCGTCTTAGCTATCGTTAGCTGGGGAGTTTGTTGTTGATGGCTAGTAGGGCTTATTTTGGTTAGTTGATTGATGATGGGCTAATACAAAATCTGCATTTGTCTACTAACATGCACCTGCGCTGTCCGTGGGTTATTGCGGCATGATTGGTTCTCATGTGTTCTGTGTTACATATAAAAATTCTCGTGTTTTCTGTTCTTGAGAACCCCCCCCCCCAAAATGCCTAACGGCGGACGAGCACTATAAGGACTTTATCTAGTCCGTCTGTTTTACACATTGGCCATCTTCTCCGCAGGGTGACCTATGAGCACACCTAAAGACATATTTCTGTCAAACGACTTCCTCGCCGAATTCTTCTTTTCAAAGTAATTTGCTCAAGCACTTACTATAAATGTCGCGAGGAAGTCGCTGGTTCTCCTTCAAGGAGCCAGACAGCTGGGCCCGAACACCTTTCAGCTCTTCTCCTAGCTGGGTGTGGGCATCTTGGAGCTTGTTTCTCTTCTGCTGCACCTTCATAAGCACCCTCTCGCCAGCCTTTAGCTGACGCAGTGGCTGTTGCTTGTTCGGATCTAGTCTGGCGCCCTCTGCAATATTATTGTCAGATTCACGCCGGACTTTGTTAATTAATTATCTTTTCAAAGTACGTCTTACCAGCAAGGGTCTCTGTGGCTCCCCCTGTGGCGGCCAGTGCGGCCTCAAGTTGGGCCTTGCACTCTTGGAGCTCCTGGGACAGATGGGTATTCTTCTCCGTAAGATCCTGCATAAAAATTGATCCTTAAATCAGTTATTTTAACCATTTTAAGTCTCGGGGGCTACTGGCATATATAACTATTAAAATTACTTACACGTATGTCTTTCACATACTGCTCCGTGGCTCTGGTTAACCCATCTTGAGCGGCACGGAGGTGCGCGTTTCCCGCATCAAAGGCATTTAACGCCTCCGGGGAGAAACACGCGTCACGAAGAACTGTCCGGCGACGCCTGTGATTCATGGTGCTCTCCACCTTAGACCGGGTGGCGGA
>NW_025284257.1:0-1158 GCF_018294505.1 Triticum aestivum
TGATACTAAATTTCTTAGCCACTTTTGGAGATGTTTATGGGCTAAGTTGGGGACTAAACTGCTTTTTAGTACTACTTGTCACCCCCAAACTAATGGACAAACTGAAGTAGTCAATAGAACGTTGTCTACTATGCTTAGGGCTGTTTTGAAGAATAATAAGAAAATGTGGGAGGAATGCTTGCCTCATATTGAATTTGCTTATAATCGTTCATTGCATTCTACTACTAAGATGTGCCCTTTTGAAGTTGTGTATGGTTTCCTACCTCGTGCACCTATTGATTTGTTGCCTCTTCCATCTTCGGAGAAGGTTAATTTTGATGCTAAACAACGTGCTGAATTGATTTTAAAAATGCATGAGTTAACTAAGGAAAACATTGAGCGCATGAATGCTAAATATAAACTTGCTGGAGATAAGGGCAGAAAACATGTTGTGTTTGCACCTGGAGATCTTGTTTGGTTACATTTGCGTAAGGATAGATTTCCTGATTTGCGCAAATCAAAGTTAATGCGACGTGCTGATGGTCCCTTTAAGGTGTTAGAGAAAATAAATGATAATGCATATAAACTTGAGCTGCCTGCAGATTTTGGGGTTAGTCCCACTTTTAACATTGCAGATTTGAAGCCTTATTTGGGTGAGGAAGATGAACTTCCGTCGAGGACGACTTCATTTCAAGAAGGGGAGGATGATGAGGACATTAATACAATTGCTACACCCACAGCCCCTGCTGCTATACATACTGGACCAATTACTAGAGCTCGTGCACGCCAACTAAATTACCAGGTACTTTCGTTTCTTGGTAATGATTCTAATGTTCATGAGAATATGATGCTGCCTAAATTGGATACATTTGTTTTGCTTACAAATGAAGGGCCTAGCTTGGAGAAGGATGAACATTGGAGCAAGAACAAGCATGGAGATGATGGCATGCGCAAGGGAAACAAGAACGGAGTTACAAGTGATGATTTCAGGACTTTGAAGCCACCATAATGGGTGCATGAAGCCTTGGACGAAATATACAAGATGCCACTTCATAAATTTCGTCCCGAGGCTATTTTAGGTGCTGCGTCACCTTATTATTGGGCCAGGCCCATGTAATTTCGAAATACATAAGTATAGGCTATTTTTAGAGTCCGTATGTGTGGGGAAACAAGAGATAG
>NW_025284258.1:0-1158 GCF_018294505.1 Triticum aestivum
AGTGCAATTGCATGTCTACTCAAATGACTGCAACTAACATTTGTTTTAGATTAGCGACGGGAGAGGGGCCAGTTGCATATCTGAGACTAGGCATGCAACTGCAAGTGTCACGTTTGACTGCAATTGCATGTCCCCCAAAATAGGTTGTAAAATGTAACGAAAGTGGTCGTTCCGACAACGGTAACATCAGAGAATCTCACATTTTGAGGCCAGTTCATGATCGTACAGTGCAAAGTGAGGGTCCTCAACAAAGTGCAACACATGGAAGATGGTGGAGAAGCTTTGTTGCAGACAACAATCTGTGGAAGGTTCACCTGGTGTTCTTCGGTGGTGGGCGGTGATAGATGGTGAAGTTGTCTGTCTGATACTAGGCATGCAACTACAAGTGTCGCCCTCGACTGCAACTCACTTTGTTTTATCGGAGAACGGCTAGAGAGACACGCAGTTGCATGTCTAACACTAGGCATGCAACTGCAAGTGTCGTCTTCGAGTGCAATTGCATGTCTACTCAAATGACTGCAACTAAGATTTGTTTTAGATTAGCGACGGGAGAGGGGGCAGTTGCATATCTGAGACTAGGCATGCAACTGCAAGTGTCACGTTTGACTGCAATTGCATGTCCCCCAAAATAGGTTGTAAAATGTAACGAAAGTGGTCGTTCCAACAACGGTAACATCAGAGAATCTCACATTTTGAGGCGAGTTCATGATCGTACAGTGCAAAGTGAGGGTCCTCAACACAGTGCAACACATGGAAGATGGTGGAGAAGCTTTGTTGCAGACAACAATCTGTGGAAGGTTCACCTGGTGTTCTTCGGTGGTGGGCGGTGATAGATGGTGAAGTTGTCTGTCTGATACTAGGCATGCAACTACAAGTGTCGCCCTCGACTGCAACTCACTTTGTTTTATCGGAGAACGGCTAGAGAGACACGCAGTTGCATGTCTAACACTAGGCATGCAACTGCAAGTGTCGTCTTCGAGTGCAATTGCATGTCTACTCAAATGACTGCAACTAACATTTGTTTTAGATTAGCGACGGGAGAGGGGGCAGTTGCATATCTGAGACTAGGCATGCAACTGCAAGTGTCACGTTTGACTGCAATTGCATGTCCCCCAAAATAGGTTGTAAAATGTAACGAAAGTGGTCGTTCCAACAACG
>NW_025284259.1:0-1158 GCF_018294505.1 Triticum aestivum
GGTACGTGGCACGGTGTACCGAATACCCGTTAGGTATCTCGGGAACCCTGTTCACATCGTTCGGGGCCGTATGGGAAACCTCGGCCGGACTCCCTGCGGATGGAACCTGAATAGGCGATAAACCTGGACTAGAGGCTTAAGTGTTTAGGTAGGTCGTGGTCTACACCCACGTCGGCTTTCGCTTGAAGTCTGCCGAGCACATGTCGTGTGCAGACGCTAAGTGGTGGAAACATGTATGAAGAAGTACACCCCTGCAGGGTTATCATGATCTATTCGAATAGCCGCGTCCGCGGTAAAGGACTACTTGGTTGCCTATACAGTTCATAGACAAGTAAATGGAAACTACTAAAAGCCTCAAGATAAGTGTGAGTGCCGAGGATGGCTCTTCCGTAGGAAGACGGAGGTGGATCCTCGGTAGTGTATTGAAATGGTGAGTAGTGGACTCGTGTGCGCAAAACCATTTCAAGTTGGAGTATCGTAGGATAGTCTAGCCAAGAGTCAAAGCTGGCTTGCTGCAATAACTCCACCAACCCTTCTTGATACTATGCATGTATGTAGGATCTGATGTAAGTCTTGCTGAGTACCCTTGTACTCATGTTGCTATAATCTACATTTTTACAGAAGACGCTGCAACCCCTTCTGATGGGTTCTATGTAGACATTGACATCAACGAGTAGGCTAAAGACCCAGGTGGTGACCCTGAGCTTGTGATGGACCACGTAGTATAGCTAGGCTTTCCAAGCCTCTTTTATTTTACTAGTTGTCTGTACTCAGACAAGTTACTTCCGCTGCTGGCTTGTATGACTGTATGACTTGTATGTTGGGTCGTGAGACCCGTACCTTTGTGTATGATATGTATGGCTCCCTGAGCCTTAAATAAAGTACTTGTGTCATAGAGTCATGTTGTGATGCTTCGTTGTATTTGCACATATCGAGCATATTGTGTGTATGATTGAAATGCTTGGTATGTGTGGGATCTGACTATCTAGTTGTTTATCTTTAGTAGCCTCTCTTACCGGGAAATGTCTCCTAGTGTTACCGCTGAGCCATGGTAGCTTGCTACTGCTCTGGAACACTTAGGCTGGCCGGCATGTGTCCTTCTTCGTTCCTGTGTCTGTCCCTTCGGGGAAATGTCACGCTTTGAGTACCGGAGTCCTG
>NW_025284260.1:0-1158 GCF_018294505.1 Triticum aestivum
TATAAACCCAAGTTGCCTCTATTCATCGGGCAAGGTGGTAGGGCTGGATGCTCGAAACCTTATCTCATGCCACGAGATGAGTGGGAGGATGTCATGTTCTATATCTTGCACAACATCAAGGAAGTTGAGGATGAGTGGATGAGGTAATACCTTAGCACCATTCTTTGAGTCAATTCGTTATGTTCACTTTGCCTAGTTCTTATACCGCTTTTCTTATTGTAGTCGATTCGTTGAAGAAGAATGGACGGGAATGCTGCCTCCTACTGAAGCGGAGGCACTTGCTCTTCTCCGAAAGGGTGCTGATGGAAGGAAAAATTTCGTTGCGTGGTTCATGGAGAAAGTAATTTTTCACACTTTCAATTAAACTCATGCACCCTATAATTTCAATTAAACTCATGCACCCTATAATTTCAATTAAACTCATGCACCCTATAATTTCAATTAAACTCATGCACCCTATAATTTCAATTAAACTTGTAGGGAAATGATCCGACCGGATCAATGGATGAAGAATTGAGATGGGTTTCTATGGGTTTTGATCCCGTCGTCATGACATGCGAAAAGTATGATGTCAATGGGTATTGCTTCCATACAGAGGAGCACCAGAACAGTCGGCCTGATCCCAAAACCATAAATACCGGAGTCTTCACTGAAGGAGATAATAAAGTAGATTACTACGAAAGGGTAGGAAAAATATATGAGCTTACATTCAAACGTGGCCGCGAACACCTAAGTCTCACTGTGTTCAAATGCCGATGGTTCGACCCCAAAAAGGGTCTGAGACATACGCCTTCTGTTGGTTTAGTTGAAGTTAAACCATCAACCGTCTATGCCGGAGCTGATCTCTTTATCGCTGCTACCCAGGCCACACAAGTATATTATCTGCCTTACCCATGCCAGAAAGAGTACCTAAAGGGTTGGGAAGTTGTGTTCAAGGTGTCGCCGCATGGTAAGCTACCGGACCCGAACGATGATGATTACTACAACATAAACCCCATGACATACGAGGGAGTGTTCTATCAAGAGGAACATGATGACGTGGTCCGAAGCAACGAGGATGATGACTTGGGTTATGTTGACCTGGACCCAAACGACGACGACGCACGGATTGATGGTGAGGCAGTTGTGAATCAAAGAGACATAATTATGCTTGAAAAG
>NW_025284261.1:0-1158 GCF_018294505.1 Triticum aestivum
GATTGACGAACCCCGGGGGTGCGTTTATGTGTCGGTCATCAACACTCACAATTTTGGTTAATTCTGGCCGTCTCGTGCACTATTACTCGCTGTTTTGGGGTCCCGGAGAGATTTCCACGATTGAAGAACCTCTGGGTGCGTTTACGTGTCGGTCATCAACACTCGCAGGTTTTGTTGATTCCGACCCGTTTCGTGGACTATTACTCACCGTTTTGGGGTCCCAAAGAGATTTCCATTTTTGTCGAACCCCAAGGTGTGCTTGCGTGTTGGTCGTCAAGACTCGCAGTTTTGGCCGATTTTGGCCCGTTTTTGAACTATTACACAGTTTTGGCATCCCGAAGTGATTTCCACGATTGACAAACCCTACGGTGCGCTTACCTGTCGGTCATCAACAATCGCAGTTTTGGCCGATTCTGGTCCGTTTGGTGCACTATTATTCACCGTTTTGGGGTCCTGGAGCGATTTACACGATTTGCGATCCCCGGGGTGCGTTTATGTGTCGGTTATCAACACTCACCATTTTGCCCAATTCTGGTCCGTCTCATGGACTATTACTCATCGTTTTGGGGTCCCAGAGCGATTTCCACGATTCACGATGCCGGGGGTGCGTTTACGTGCCCGTCGTCAACACTCATAGTTCTCGCCAATTCTGACCCGTTTCGTGGACTATTACTCACCTTTTTGGGGTCCCGAAGCGATTTCCATAGTTGTTGAACCCAAAGATGCACTTACGTGTCGTTCATCAACACTCGCAGTTTTGGCCGATTCTGGCCCGTTTTATGGACTATTACTCGCTGTTTCGGGTCCCGGAGGGATTTCCACGATTGACGAACCCCTGGTGCGTTTATGTTTCGGTCATCAACAATCGCGGTTTTTGTCGATTCTGTCCCTTTCGTGGACTATTACTCACTGTTTTGGGGTCCTAAAGCGATTTCCATTGCTGTCGAATCCCAATGTGTGCTTACGTGTTGGTCGTCAAGTCTCGCAGTTTTGGCCGATTCTGGCCCGTTTCTTGGACTATTACTCAGTTTTGGGGTCCCGAAGTGATTTCCACGATTGACGAACCCCGGGGGTGCGTTTATGTGTCGGTCATCAACACTCACAATTTTGGTTAATTCTGGCCGTCTCGTGGACTATTACTCGCTGTTTTGGGGTCCC
>NW_025284262.1:0-1158 GCF_018294505.1 Triticum aestivum
AGGTACTGGACAAATGCAGTTATGTATGCACTGTCAGAGTTTCTAGTTAAGTACTGAACAAATGCAGTGATCAAATGTACTGAAGATGTTCAAGCATAAATGTTTTCAACTCTGTTGTCCTCTTTGTTTTAATCCAAAAAATTATAGTAGCAGAAATTGTGCCTCAAATTAACAGAAGCAGAAATTTAGGACAAGTGTGGCACAAATTTAGCACAGTATCACAAATTTTGTAATCAAATGGATGGCCCTTTCTTAGCATTTAGTGCCTCCTTGTATGCAGCAAGGTTGAACACACAATGTTGTGGAACTCTAGGTTGAGAGCTTGGTTGTGAGCTCTGTTGAGAGCTTGGCTGTGAGCTTTGTTGAGATGTAGGTTCATTGATCCTTAGGGTTCCTGGTTTTCTTCTAACTTCCAACTTCTTTGGCCTAGGTTGCACAACCATTGCCTTGCCTTTTATATCAGCAGCCTGCAAACAAGTTTTTTATTAGTATAAACAAAAAAGCAACCAAGTTTTCATTAGTAGAAACAAAAAGCAACCAATTTTTCATTAGTACTAACAAGTGTCATCTTAACCTGCTTTTCAAGCATAGCTTTCTGTGTCTGAAGAGCATCAAAAGCCTCTTTGTCTTGCTTCTTTTGTTTTGCAGCTTCTCTGACCAAATGAGCATTTCCATGATGTTTAGCTCCATCATTGTTCTTACAGCTTGATCTATTATGTCCTTGCCTTTTGCAAGAACTACAAGTGATCTTGCCACCTACTTTGCTCATCTTAGTACCCTTAGGTTTTTCTCCTTCCTCTCTCCTTCTTTCTGTTTTAGGCCTTCCAGGCAAGCTAATGTGACTAGGTGGTTGTGGCTTTGGATTTGTTGAAATAGGCCAACTCTCCTCTCCCTCCAAAGGTTGTAAGCAATGATCATATATCTTGTTGTACACTTCTATGGAGTAGCAAGGAGCAATATAATCATCAATTTTCTGTCCTGTTTTATAGATAGCACTAATGGCATGGCAGCAGGGTAAACCTGACAGCTGCCAATATCTACACGAGCAAGTCCAGAGCTGCAAGTTAACAGTAAATTTGAATTTCTCATGCTCTTGCACTTCAAATCCATCTTTCCCATTCCACAGCACATGGCAGAAACCTGATCTCCTTATGTTTT
>NW_025284263.1:0-1158 GCF_018294505.1 Triticum aestivum
ATAATACTTTTATTATTGCCTCTAGGGCATATTTCCAACAGTCTCCCACTTGCACTAGAGTCAATAATCTAGTTCACATCGCCATGTGATTAACACTCACAGGTCACATCGCCATGTGACTAATACCCAAGAGTTTACTAGAGTCAGTAGTCTAGTTCACATCACTATGTGATTAACACTCAATGAGTTTTATGTTTGATCATGTTGCTTGTGAGAGAGGTTTTAGTCAACGGGTCTGAACCTTTCAGATCCGTGTGTGCTTTACAAATCTCTATGTCATCTCCTAGATGCAGCTACCACGCTCTATTTGGAGCTATTCCAAACAACTGTTCTACTTGGAGCTATTCTAAATTATTGCTCCATTATATGTATCCGGTCTCTCTACTCAGAGCTATCCGGATAGGTGTCAAGCTTCATCGTCGTAACCTTTACGACGAACTCTTTTACCACCTCCATAATCGAGAAAATTCCTTAGTCCACTAGTTACTAAGGATAACTTTGACCGCTGTCCTGTGAGCCATTCTTGGATCACTCTTGTATCCCTTGACTGACTCATGGCAAGGCACACTTCAGGTGCGGTACACAGCATAGCATACTGAAGAGCCTACGTCTTAAGCATAGGGGATGACCTTCGTCCTTTCTCTCTATTCTGCCGTGGTCGAGCTTTAAGTCTTGACTTCGTACCTTACAACTCAGGCAAGAACTCCTTCTTTGACTGGTCCATCTTGAACACCTTCAAGATCATGTCAAGGTATGTGCTCATTTGAAAGTATTATTAAGCATTTTGATCTATCCTTATAGATCTTGATGCTCAATGTTCAAGTAGCTTAATCCAGGCTTTCCATTGAAAAACACTTTCAAAATAACCCTATATGCTTTCCAGAAATTCTACGTCATTTCTGATCAACAATATGTCAACAACATATACTCATCAGAAATTCTATAGTGCTCCCACTCACTTCTTTGGAAATACAAGTTTCTCATAAACTTTGTACAAACCCAAAATTTTTTGATCATCATCAAAGCATACATTCCAACTCCGAGATGCTCACTCCAGTCCTTAGAAGGATTGCTGGAGCTTTGCATACTTATTAGCATCTTTCGGGATTGACAAAACCTTCCGGTTGTATCACATACAACCTTTCCTCATTAAAATCG
>NW_025284264.1:0-1158 GCF_018294505.1 Triticum aestivum
AGCCAGAGAAGCACACATAGCACCTGGCCTGTGTTTGTGTGGATGTACAACCTTCCCCCTGGTTGTGCATGAAGAGGAAGTACATTCACATGAGTATGCTAATTGAAGGACCGAAACAACCAGGGAACGACATCAATCTGTATCTGGGGCTGCTGAAAGAGGAGCTTGACACGCTGTGGAAAATGCCAGCCAATACGTGGGACGCCGCAGAGAAAGAATATTTCCCTATGAGAGCCGCGCTGCTCACGACGGTGCACGACTATCTCGGTTACGGATATGTCGCGGGGCAGGTGGTCCACGGATTTTCTGGATGCGTCAGGTGCATGGATGACACAACGTATCGCCAGCTAGATAGAGATCCCGGGTCTTTGAAAACCGTGTTCATGGGACATCGAAGGTGGCTTCGCGACGATGACCCGTGGAGAAAACGCAAGGATCTATTCGATGGTGAAACCAAACCCCGAGGACACCCGCGTACGAGGAGCGGCGAGGAAATAGACGAGCTGTTGAAAAATTGGAAAGACTGCCCACTGCCGGGAAAGAAGCAAAAGGCGCCAGAGCCGGGAAAGAAGCGAAAGGCGCCAGAGCCGCTGCTGAAGGTATGGAAAACGAGGTCTGTTTTCTGGGACTTGCCATACTGGAAGATCCACCGTGTGCCTCACAGCCTTGATGTCATGCATATCACGAAGAACGTGTGTGAGAGTCTGCTTGGTACCCTGCTCAACATGCCAGAGAGGACCAAAGATGGGCCGAAAGCAAGGGCAGACTTGAAATCAATGGGCATCAGGCAGGAGCTTCACGCTATATATGATGATGATGATGATGATGATGATGAGGCGAAGCAGGACACGGAAAGTCGTCGCAAAGGCAAAAAGGCCAAGAAGACCGGAAATGACTACCCTCCCGCGTGCTTCACTCTAAGTCAGGAGGAGATCGAGCAGTTTTTCACCTGCCTCGTAGGAGTAAAACTTCCTTACGGTTACGCGGGGAAGATAAGCAGATACCTAGACCTAGCGAAGCTGAAGTTCAGCGGGATGAAGTCTCACGACTGTCACGTGCTGATGACGCAGATACTTCCAGTTGCAATCCGTGGGATCATGGACGCGCACGTCCGTGAAACGCTATTTGGCCTATGCAACTTTTTCGACGTCATCTCTC
>NW_025284265.1:0-1158 GCF_018294505.1 Triticum aestivum
CCCCCCCCCCTCTTCCTCCATATATACAGCCCTTAGGGCATCGTTTAGACTTTATGTTTTGTTTAGATTAAAAGTTCGCCATAGCTGCAACTTCGCATACTTCGTTTGTGTTCAACGACCAGACAAAGGCGTCACAGAACCCCACCTTGATCAATAAAGCTTTCATCTTATATTCGCAATATCCAGATTGCAATCTCAGTTTCTTGCTTGTTCTTCGTATGCTCGCAGGAAACAGACCCTCGTGGTCAGGTTGATCGTGCTCCGGCGTGGTCAATAACCTCTCGGAGTTGGTTTAGCGATTGCTAAGGCGCGACGTCCTCGCACGTTCGTAGTCGGATCGTCAAAGTCGACTGCCACCAAAGCGATATCCATCATCTCATCGAAAGACGGGACACCTTTGCCTCTATAAAGATCACTGGCCTTGGGAAGACGTTCGAAACAAAGCTCGATAACAAGTTTAATGAATTGCTCGCGCGTCTTCCACCACCACCACCCGCTGCACCTAACACACCTCTCCAACAACAACAACGACGACTACCTCCACGTCGCGAAACAGACCTCCGCCGAGCAAGCCGTGTTCCTCTTGCGTTTGTCCAAACTGTTGGTGCTGCTGTTGATACTTCTGTGGCTCCTGCTACTGATGCGGAGGAGGATGATTATGTGGGAGATTATGAGGATGAGGTTGATCAAAATCAGCACTACATGCAGCCACCTGTACCACCACCAGCAGGTCGACCTCAGGTATATATTCGTAATGGTAGGCCTGCACCACCACCTCAGGTACGAGATGATGTCCATATTCCTAAACTGAAATTGAATATTCCACCATTTGAGGGTAGATATGTTCCTGATATATATCTTACTTGGGAGTTAGAAACTGAACAACGATTTACATGTTTACAATATCCTGAGGAGAGACGAGTTGCTGCTGCTGTTTGTGCTTTCACTAGTTTTGCATGTGTACGGTGGTCTGAACATTGTAGATTATATCCTATTCCAACTACTTGGGCTGCTTTGAAAACTGCTATGCGTACGCGTTGGGTTCCACCATATTATCAACGTGAATTGCTTCAAAAATTGCAGTGTTTAAGACAAGGGAAAAATTCTGTAGAAGAATATTATCAGGAATTACAAACTGGCATGATTAGATGTGGTATT
>NW_025284266.1:0-1158 GCF_018294505.1 Triticum aestivum
GTCGTAAAAGGTTACGTCGACGCTAGCTTCGACACAGATCTGGATGACTCTAAGTCACAAACCGGATACATGTATATTTTGAATGGTGGGGCAGTAAGCTGGTGCAGTTGCAAGCAGAGCGTCGTGGCGGGATCTACATGTGAAGCGGAGTACATGGCAGCCTCGGAGGCAGCACATGAAGCAATATGGGTGAAGGAGTTCATCACCGACCTAGGAGTCATACCCAATGCGTCGGGGCCGATCAAGCTCTTCTGTGACAACACTGGAGCTATTGCACTTGCCAAGGAGCCCAGGTTTCACAAGAAGACAAGGCACATCAAGCGTCGCTTCAACTCCATCCGTGAAAATGTTCAAGATGGAGACATAGAGATTTGTAAAGTACATACGGACCTGAATGTAGCAGATCCGTTGACTAAACCTCTCCCAAGAGCAAAACATGATCAACACCAGAATTCCATGGGTGTTCGATTCATCACAATGTAACTAGATTATTGACTCTAGTACAAGTGGGAGACTGTTGGAAATATGCCCTAGAGGCAATAATAAAAGCATTATTATTATATTTCTTTGTTCATGATAATTGTCTTTATTCATGCTATAATTGTGTTATCCGGAAATCGTAATACATGTGTGAATAACAGACACCAACATGTCCCTAGTAAGCCTCTAATTGACTAGCTCGTTGATCAATAGATAGTCATGGTTTCCTGGCTATGGACATTGGATGTCATTGATAACGGGATCACATCATTAGGATAATGATGTGATGGACAAGACCCGATCCTAAACATAGCACAAGATCGTATAGTTCGTTTGCTAGAGTTTTTGCAATGTCAAAGTATCTCTTCCTTCGACCATGAGATCGTATAACTCCTGGATGCCGTAGGAGTGCTTTGGGTGTATCAAACGTCACAACGTAACTGGGTGACTATAAAGGTGCACTACAGGTATCTCCGAAAGTATCTATTGTTTTATATGGATCGAGACTGGGATTTGTCACTCCGTATGACGGAGAGATATCACTGGGCCCACTCAGTAATGCATCATCATAATGAGCTCAAAGTGACCAAGTGTTTGGTCACGGGATCATGCATTACGGTACGAGTAAAGTGACTTGCCGGTAACAAGATTGAACGAGGTATTGGGATACCGACGATC
>NW_025284267.1:0-1158 GCF_018294505.1 Triticum aestivum
CGCGAGCCTTTCTTCAAGGTTTTTGTGCTGGCGGATGAATCGATGACAAAGTATGCTTGTAAGTGGGAGGAGGTAATGAGCTTGGGAGACTGTGCCTTATTTTTGGGGAAAATGTCCAGGGCGGTTGATGTGCCAGCAGTTGGACTTGGCAGCGTGGAGAGAAACCACATCTACGCTGATGATATGACATACTTGACACGTTTGGATGGTCATGGTAATCGTGTATATCCTATGCTAGACGAAAGTAGTGACAATGTCGCGCAGAGGGTCAAATTAGCAGGATCTTATGTAGCAGCTCGCGATCAAACTGGCATGTGGGTACTCCCTCTTGGCATATGGGTACTCCCTCCTTATTTCTAGCCAACCAAGAGTATTCTTGCGTGGGAGTTTTAAGTTTTAACTTTATTTCTAGTGTACTTGGTATTATGGTCACACTTACAAGATTGTAAAAGTTGCAGAGTATGCATGGTCGCATTTTACTATGAGATGTAGATGCATTGTTAAAATAGTCGCTAGAAAAAACTTTAGTGGTAAAGTACTAGAATTACTAGTTACTCTCCTGACTAGTTTCACCTGATTCACATGAATCGTTTCCATTTTCTTTTTCTCATATATCAAAAAGGGGCAGAAACCTGATTCACTATTTCTTCACGTGATTGGCTATTTTGAGGAACTGATTCTTGAGCACTGATCCAAGTATTTTCAACCAAGGAAATTACTTTCAAACCAGTAATACAAATTACTTGAAACACTTGTTGAACCTAGGAATTTAAATTGTACTTAGACCCAGTTCTTTTGGGCGGCTTAAATTGTACCAAGGCCCATTGACTTTCCACGGACGAGCTTTGAACAGTTGACCTCTCCACCCAGTTGTGTCAGGTCAGCTCAGAGGGACACCTGGGAGCAACATCCGGGCCAAACCGACAACTACATCCCCTCCGTGTAGACCCGATGCGTCCGTTTTCCCCCTACAGGTGCCGCCTCTTTGGACATGCCACAACACCACCCCGCATGTATGAGGGCCCGGTACGACGCTCCGGTGGCATTGCTACCCCCCCAGGGCCCCCGTCCCGCCTAATCCTGGAGCGGTTGACCACGAGATCTAGCCTTTTGACTTCCCACGGACGGGCTTTGACCAGTGGACCTCTCCACCCGGTT
>NW_025284268.1:0-1158 GCF_018294505.1 Triticum aestivum
ACCGGGCCCTCATACATGCGGGGTGGTGTTGTGGCATGTCCGAAGAGGCGGCACGCGTCTCCGGGTTGTGGCCCCCCTCACGGACGGCAATGAAACGGTAGTAGACGTTCTGCGGTAACGATGTAGCGTGAATATTATTAAATACTTGGAGCGCGATAACATCATGAGTTTTTTACACAACGTGGGCACATGTGCTATAGGACTGATGGTAATTTTTCATAATTTTTTGTGATGGAGAAGTATCTGAACACTTCCCTCTACGCGGATTGCTCTTCGCACGTCTACGACTGTGGCCGGCGGCCTCCGGGGGCTAGCATACCGTCAAATCTTGCGTAGGCGGCCTCTCACAAATCTGGAAGTGTTGAGGCGGTTGCAAACGCCCAGCACGCGTCTCCGGGGTGTGCCCCCCCCTCACGGACGCCGCCGCCGCCGGCACCTGGAGGGGGGAAACGGACGCGTCGGGTCTACACGGAGTGGATGTAGATGTGGGTTTGGCCCGGATGTTGCTCCAAAGTGTTCCTCTGGGCCGACCTAACACAACCGGGTGGAGAGGTCCACTGGTCAAAGCCCGTCCGTGCAAAGTCAAAGGGCTAGATCCCGTGGTCAAACGCTATAGGGTTAGCCGGGACGGGGGCCCTGGGGGGTAGCAATGCCACCGGAGCATCGTACCGGGCCCTCATACATGCGGGGTGGTGTTGTGGCATGTCCGAAGAGGCGGCACACGTCTCCGGGTTGTGGCCCCCCTCACGGACGGCAATGAAACGGTAGTAGACGTTCTGCGGTAACGATGCAGCGTGAATATTATTAAATACTTGGAGCGCGATAAAATCATGAGTTTTATACACAACGTGGGCACATGTGCTATAGGACTGATGGTAATTTTTCATAATTTTTTGTGATGGAGAAGTATCTGAACACTTCCCTCTACGCGGATTGCTCTTCGCACGTCTACGACTGTGGCCGGCGGCCTCCGGGGGCTAGCATACCGTCAAATCTTGCGTAGGCGGCCTCTCACAAATCTGGAAGTGTTGAGGCGGTTGCAAACGCCCAGCACGCGTCTCCGGGATGTGCCCCTCCCCCTCACGGACGCCGCCGCCGCCGGCACCTGGAGGGGGGAAACGGACGCGTCGGGTCTACACGGAGTGGATGTAGCTGTGG
>NW_025284269.1:0-1158 GCF_018294505.1 Triticum aestivum
TACTTTCCTCCCACTCACTTCTTTCGAGAGAAACTCCTTCTCTAGAAATGATCCATTCTTAGCAACAAATGTTTTGCCTTCGGATCTGTGATAGAAGGTGTACCCAACAGTTTCCTTTGGGTATCCTATGAATACACATTTCTCCGATTTGGGTTCGAGCTTATCAGGTTGAAGCTTTTTCACATAAGCATCGCAGCCCCAAACTTTAAGAAACGACAACTTTGGTTTCTTGCCAAACCACAGTTCATAAGGCGTCGTCTCAACGGATTTTGATGGTGCCCTATTTAACGTGAATGCGGCCGTCTCTAAAGCATAACCCCAAAATGATAGCGGTAAATCAGTAAGAGACATCATAGATCGTACCATATCTAATAAAGTACGATTACGACGTTCGGACACACCATTACGCTGTGGTGTTCCGGGTGGCATGAGTTGCGAAACTATTCCACAGTTTTTCAAATGTACACCAAACTCGTAACTCAAATATTCTCCTCCACGATCAGATCGTAGAAACTTTATTTTCTTGTTACGATGATTTTCAACTTCACTCTGAAATTCTTTGAACTTTTCAAATGTTTCAGACTTATGCTTCATTAAGTAGATATATCCATATCTGCTCAAATCATCTGTGAAGGTGAGAAAATAACGATATCCGCCACGAGCCTCAATATTCATTGGACCACATACATCGGTATGTATGATTTCCAACAAATCTGTTGCTCTCTCCATAGTACCGGAGAACGGTGTTTTAGTCATCTTGCCCATGAGGCACGGTTCGCAAGTACCAAGTGATTCATAATCAAGTGGTTCCAAAAGTCCATTAGTATGGAGTTTCTTCATGCGTTTTACACCGATATGACCTAAACGACAGTGCCACAAATAAGTTGCACTTTCATTATCAACTCTGTATCTTTTGGTTTCAACATTATGAATATGTGTATTACTACTATCGAGATTTAGTAAGAATAGACCACTCTTCAAGGGTGCATGACCATAAAAGATATTACTCATATAAATAGAACAACCATTATTCTCTGATTTAAATGAATAACCGTCTCGCATTAAACAAGATCCAGATATAATGTTCATGCTCAACGCTGGCACCAAATAACAATTATTTAGGTCTAATATTAATCCCGAAGGTAGATGTAGAGGTAG
>NW_025284270.1:0-1158 GCF_018294505.1 Triticum aestivum
TGTTATCTAGAACAAAAATACTTCACACACTTTTGTGTTTTGTCTAATTGCAGGTGTATGGGACATTTGTACAATCCACATATGAAGATAAGGAAGAAAGAGATGTTTATTTGCTGTCCAAAAAGTTCTCTCACGTCACTTTTGGCTCAAGAGAAGATAGAGTCCAAGTCTCTCACGTTCTGGATTCAGATTCGGACTGCACAGACATACCTGACTCAAAACGCACACAAGTTTTTCATACGGACTCCGAATTGGATGATTCTTTTTTTGTTGGAAACTAGATTTCGTGCACTTTCCAACCCAATTGGAATCACCTTCAAATTCGTCCGGAGCGTTGAGTTGTGGACGAAACAATCTGATGCTGCAGCAGAATCCGAGTCAAACTACAAGTCCAAAGGTGTTACATCACCTCCACTTGGGCCCATTGGCCTTGTACGACCTAGATTTAGTTTTAGGCTGCCTTGGGACGTCCTCCCACCTCCTTGGCCGCCACCCCTTGCTCCTATATAAGTAGATCCATCTAGTAGTTTTTCCTTGGGATTTCTTTAGTTAAAAGTTAGCCATTGCAACTTCGTGTGCTTCGTTTGTGTCCAACGACCAGACCAAGACCACTTTTCGGATCCCCACCATTATCAATACTTCATACATATTCGCGATATTCAGATTGCTTTTATCATATTCTTGCTTGTTCTTCGATTGCTTGCAGGAATAGACCTTCGTGGTCAGGTTGATCGTGCTCCGGCGTGGTCAATAACCTCTCGGAGTTGGTTTAGCAATTGCTAAGGCACAACGTCGTTGCACGTTTGTAGTCGGATCATCAAAGTCGTCTCCACCAAATCGATAGTTATCATCTCATCGAAAGATCGGGACACGCCGCCTCTATCAAGTGGTATCAGTTTTCAGGTTGCTCAGTGAGAATTTCCAGTTTTCCTAGATTAGATTTATTCTCTTACCTATTGTCCAAGAAAAATCCACAAAAAAGAGTTAGATCTATTCATTCTTTGTCCAAGCCAGTCTGAGCCTTTGCAATTTTCTTTTCATTGCTTGCATAGTTGAATTATCGGTTGCATCGTCGTGTCGAGTTGCTGGTCTTAGTGTCTAGTTCATTTAGAGTTTCGAGTTCTGTTCACATTAGTCACGTCGCCGCTGCATCGTTAT
>NW_025284271.1:0-1158 GCF_018294505.1 Triticum aestivum
GAGGACGTGCCTTCCTCTTTGCCTCCTGCTGTCACTAACATTTTGCAGGAGTTCGCTGACGTCTTTCCACAAGACGTGCCACCGGGATTACCGCCTATTCGAGGGATTGAGCATCAGATTGACTTAATTCCCGGTGCTTCACTGCCAAACCGTGCACCATACCGTACCAATCCAGAGGAGACGAAGGAGATTATGCGTCAAGTACAAGAGCTTCTCGACAAAGGTTATATACGCGAATCCCTTAGTCCTTGTGCTGTTCCTATTATTCTAGTGCCGAAAAAGGATGGTACATTACGTATGTGTGTTGATTGTAGAGGCATTAATAATATTACTATTCGTTATCGTCATCCTATTCCTAGGCTAGATGATATGCTTGATGAATTGAGTGGCTCTACAATATTCTCCAAAGTTGATTTGCGTAGTGGCTACCATCAAATTCGTATGAAATTGGGAGATGAATGGAAAATAGCATTTAAAACTAAGTTTGGATTATATGAGTGGTTAGTCATGCCTTTTGGGTTAACTAATGCACCTAGTACTTTCATGAGATTAATGAACGAAGTTTTACGTGCTTTCATTGGACGATTTGTGGTAGTTTACTTTGATTACATATTGATTTATAGCAGATCTTTGGAAGAACATTTGGAACATTTACGTGCTGTTTTTATTGCTCTACGTGATGCACGTTTGTTTGGTAACCTTGGGAAGTGCACCTTTTGCACCGACCGAGTATCTTTTCTTGGCTATGTTGTTACTCCACAGGGAATTGAAGTTGATAAAGCCAAGATTGAAGCTATTGAGAGTTGGCCGCAGCCCAAAACGGTCACACAAGTGAGGAGTTTTCTTGGCCTCGCTGGATTCTATAGGCGTTTTGTGAGAGATTTCAGCACCATTGCTGCACCTCTCAATGAGCTTACAAAGAAAGATGTGCCTTTTCTTTGGGGTACCGCACAGGAAGAAGCCTTCACGCTATTGAAAGATAAGTTGACACATGCTCCTTTACTCCAACTTCCTGATTTTAATAAGACTTTTGAGCTTGAATGTGATGCTAGTGGAATTGGATTAGGAGGTGTGTTATTACAAGATGGCAAACCTGTTGCATACTTTTCTGAAAAATTGAGTGGGCCTAGTCTGAATTATTCTACTTATGATAAAGAA
>NW_025284272.1:0-1158 GCF_018294505.1 Triticum aestivum
TAAACACAGGCTTCTCCATAAGTCTGTGTAAACCCAAACGCTTTGATCATCTCATCAAAGCGAATGTTCCAACTCCGAGATGCTTGCACCAGCCCATAGATTGAGCGCTGGAGCTTGCATACTTTGTTAGCATTCTTAGGATCGACAAAACCTTCCGGCTGCATCATATACAACTCTTCCTTAAGGAAGCCGTTAAGGAATGCCGTTTTGACGTCCATCTGCCATATCTCATAATCATAGTATGCGGCAATTGCTAACATGATTCGGACGGACTTCAGCTTCGCTACGGGTGAGAAAGTCTCATCGTAGTCAACCCCTTGAACTTGTCGATAACCCTTAGCGACAAGTCGAGCTTTGTAGATGGTCACATTACCATCCGCGTCCGTCTTTTTCTTAAAGATCCATTTGTTTTCTATGGCTCGCCGCTCATCGGGCAAGTCAGTCAAAGTCCATACTTTGTTTTCATACATGGATTCTATCTCGGATTTCATGGCTTCTAGCCATTTGTCGGAATCCGGGCCCGCCATCGCTTCTTCATAGTTCGAAGGTTCACCGTTGTCTAACAACATGATTTCCAGGACAGGGTTGCCGTACCACTCTGGTGCGGAACGTGTCCTTGTGGACCTACGAAGTTCAGTGGCAACTTGATCCGAAGCTTCATGATCATCATCATTGACTTCCTCTCCAGTCGGTGTAGGCACCACAGGAACATTTTCCCGCGCTGCGCTACTTTCCGGTTCGGAAGGGGTGACTATCACCTCATCAAGTTCCACTTTCCTCCCACTCAATTCTTTCGAGAGAAACTCCTTCTCTAGAAAGGACCCGTTCTTGGCAACGAAGATCTTGCCTTCGGATCTGAGGTAGAAGGTATACCCAATAGTTTCCTTAGGGTATCCTATGAAGACGCATTTTTCCGATTTGGGTTCGAGCTTTTCAGGTTGAAGTTTCTTGACATAAGCATCGCATCCCCAAACTTTTAGAAACGACAGCTTAGGTTTCTTCCCAAACCATAATTCATACGGTGTCGTCTCAACGGATTTAGACGGTGCCCTATTTAAAGTGAATGCGGCAGTCTCTAAAGCATAACCCCAAAATGAGAGCGGTAAATCGGTAAGAGACATCATAGATCGCACCATATCCAATAGAGTGCGATTACGA
>NW_025284273.1:0-1158 GCF_018294505.1 Triticum aestivum
TGGTCGATCGTCTTTCCAAAGTAGCTCATTTCTTACCTGTTCGTGAGAGTATAACCGCTAGTCAGCTGGCAGATTTGTACATCTCCCGAATAGTGTCTCTCCATGGTGTTCCTTTGGAAATTAACTCGGATCGAGGAAGTCTTTTCACCTCTCGATTTTGGGAAAGTTTCCAAAATGCTATGGGAACTCGTCTCTCTTTTAGCACCGCTTTCCACCCTCAGTCGAGTGGTCAAGTGGAACGCGTCAACCAGATTCTAGAAGACATGCTTCGAGCCTCTGTTATCTCTTTCGGAATGGACTGGGAGAAGTGTCTTCCATTTGCCGAATTCGCTTACAACAACAGCTATCAATCCAGCTTGGGTAAAGCCCCTTTCGAAGTTCTCTATGGACGACGATGTCGAACACCCCTTAACTGGTCAGAGACCGGGGAAAGACAATTCTTTGGCCCGGATATGATTCAAGAAGCAGAAGAACAAGTTCGTATCGTTCGTGAAAAGTTGAAAACAGCCCAATCTCGTCAAAAGAGTCAATATAACCGAAAACATAAGGCTATGACTTTCGAGGTTGACGAGAAGGCTTATCTTCGGGTCACCCCTCTGAAGGGAACCCATCGTTTCGGTATCAAAGGCAAATTGGCTCCTCGTTACATTGGACCTTTTCGCATTCTCGCCAAACGAGGAGAAGTTGCCTACCAGTTGGAACTACCTCCGCACCTCTCTAGAGTTCACGATGTCTTCCACGTTTCTCAACTCAGGCGTTGCTTCTCGGATCCTATCCGTGGAGTGGACCACGAAACGCTTGATCTCCAAGATGATCTTACATATCGAGAGTACCCCATTCGTATCCTCGATCAAGCCGAACGTACCACGCGACGTCATAATATCAAGTTTCTCAAGGTTCAATGGTCGCACCATTCTGAGGATGAAGCAACTTGGGAAAGGGAGGATCGTCTTCGACTCGAGTATCCCGCCTTCTTCCCGGAGGAACCCAAATCTCGGGACGAGATTCTTTTGAGTGGGGGTGAGTTGTCACATCCTAGTTAGCCATGCATTAGAGTGTTGCATCATGTTTACTCTTTCATCAGAAACTTGAAATGGGGATCTGTGAAACCCTCAGAATCATTTTGAAAATGACCCAAATAAAAATTTCTCCAAAAGG
>NW_025284274.1:0-1158 GCF_018294505.1 Triticum aestivum
AAGTGGAACAACGACTCGGAGCGACGATCACCGCCCTTGTGCCTACCTTGATCTCGGGGTTGAGTGCGTGGATTGCGGGCGGCCAACAGGGGCCGCCCCCGATTCCTAGCTTCACGGCCAGCAACTCGCATAATGCGATGGCGGGGCCATTGGTGCCTCCGGCGGAGGCGGCATTGGTGTCTCCGACGCCGGCACGGGAGCTTAATGCACCCGGGTGTACGCCGGCCGGCACCTCTGCAGCAAGCGGCCCCTCCGTCAACTGCACGCCCGCCGTTGGCGGTGCCTCTACATTAGCCGAGCTCGACGCCATCATCACGGTAACTAATTAAGCCTCTCTCGGCCGAGGACTTCATCTCCTTGCCTTTGACTGGGCATCCCTGACGCCCTACATGTTTTCGCAGGGCGCCGCCGACGTTCTGTGCACTCTCCTCCACTTCGTGAACAACAAGTTGGTCGATGTCGCCAAGGGCAAAATCGTTCAACCGGGCAACCCCTTGTTCCACGGTACCCAGATGCCACCCAACTTGTTTAGGGTTCAACTGGTTCGGGTGCTGCCAGGCTGCGACGACTTGTTACCTCCGAATCGACCCGTCGGGGCCGACGATGATGACGTGATGACCCTCAGCGCCTGCCTGAGCTGGCCCCTGCTTTGGCCAAAGAGCCAGATTCGTTTGGGGGCGGGGGACACCACCCCAAAGACAACACCGCCAGTCGTGCCGGCGCCAAGTCGGCCCCATGGCAAGACCGCCGTAACGGTGCCGGACATCCCTATGCCACTGGATCCAAACATGCATATGGCACAGGATCAGAATGACGACGACGACGACTATGATACATTTGGCAACGTCGATCAGTACTTTGCCGAGCATGGGTACGATGGCGACTTCATGGGGCCTCCTTCTCAAGAACCAAACCCAACAAAAGACGTGTGCGATCTAGCTCGTACCGCGGAGAAGCCAAGTTGCAACAGGCGCCGTCTGGCGTTCAGCTCTCAGGAGACGCCTCCAGCTGCCGACTTCACCGAGCCTCAGATAGGCGAGGTGCGAAATATTATCAGCCCCAACACACTCAAGAAGGCGGTCTGTGAGCAAAACTCGGTCCCATTACAGGAGAAGAAGAAGGCACGCAAAAGAAAGAGTAAGAAGGGTGCGAGCCAGC
>NW_025284275.1:0-1158 GCF_018294505.1 Triticum aestivum
GTTTGACCGGGATTAGCTCCTGTGTCACTGACGTGTGGCCCCCACACGTCAGGTTTGACCTGGGGCGCCCAGTTGACCCTGCTGACGTCACTGTGACGTGGGGCTGACGCAATAAGTATTTTCTGGATTTAAAAATAATCAGGAAATTCCAGAAAATAGCTAAAACTTCAATAAATCATAGAAATTCAACCGTAACTCCAAATTAAATAATTTATATATGAAAAATTATCAGAAAAATTCAAGGAATCCATCTGTACCATTTTCATGCATGTTAGAACAACTTATCACTACTGTTTAGGGCAAATGAAGTGAATGACATTTAAATAACCACATATGGAGTTTGAATTTGAATCTTGGATTCAAACCAACTTCATTTAATCTGGTTTTAGGTGCATTAGCCCAAAACACATTCATATTGCCATGTCATAGCATGCATCATATTGTGCATTGCATTGATCGTGTTTTTTCTGTATTTGCCGGTAATTGTCCCCTCTCGATAGACGTGTACCGACGATGTGATCGATGACACCGATGAAGAGCTATATTATCTTCAGAAGTGCCAGGCAAGCAAAACCCCCTTGTTCATTCCGATAAAATCCCACTCTCTCGCTCCTACTCTCTTTTACTGCATTAGGACAACAACGACATATTTGATACTTGCTGCGGTAGCTGAACCCTTTATCCTTTGCATGACCTATCATTGCCACAGTAAATAGATGAAACCCACTAGCATGAGTAGGAGTTGTTTGAGCCCTGATGTGCCTACTCATTCATGCTTGTTTGTCATGCCTGCTACTGCTTAGAGTTGAGTCAGGTCTGATTCATCGGGGATGAATCAGAGGCGTGTGAACATGTCCTACTATGGGTGAGCTAAGTGTGTGAACACGATTTGGTAAAGGTAGCGGTGAGAGGCCATGTAGGAGTACATGGTGGGTTGTCTCATTGCAGCCGTCCTCAGGAACTGAGTTCTGTGTTGGTGATCCATGATCAGTTACTACCACACATTGGGCTCCGGGCGCTCCAAGCCCTCTCGACTTATTAATCAACTTGATCTCTGTCCAGGAGTTGCAACTAGTTTCTGGTGTTTGTAGGCAGTGTTAGTAGTCTACCAAGTGGCACCCGGTACAGGTGGGCTTGGGACAGACTAGGCACAGTGGC
>NW_025284276.1:0-1158 GCF_018294505.1 Triticum aestivum
ATTGATCATGTGATGTGATATGGCCAGAAGTTGTGATGAATGATGAATTGTGATGTATGAGATCATGTTCTTTGTAATAGGATTCACGACTTGCATGTCGATGAGTATGACAACCGGCAGGAGCCATAGGAGTTGTCTTTATTTTTTTTGTATGACCTGCGTGTCATTGAATAACGCCATGTAAACTACTTTACTTTATTGCTAAACGTTAGTCATAGAAGTAGAAGTAGTCGTTGGCGTGACAACTTCATGAAGACACGATGATGGAGATCATGATGATGGAGATCATGGTGTCAAGCCGGTGACAAGATGATCATGGAGCCCCGAAGATGAAGATCAATGGAGCTACATGATATTGGCCATATCATGTCACAACTATATAATTGCATGTGATGTTTATTATGTTTATGCATCTTGTTTACTTAGGACGACGGTAGTAAATAAGATGATCCCTTACAAAATTTCAAGAAGTGTTCTCCCCTAACTGTGCACCGTTGCTACAGTTCGTCGCTTCTAAGCACCACGTGATGATCGAGTGTGATGGATTCTTACGTTCACATACAACGGGTGTAAGACAGTTTTACACAGCGAAAACACTTAGGGTTAACTTGACGAGCCTAGCATGTGCAGACATGGCCTCGAAACACGGAGACCGAAAGGTCGAACACGAATCGTATGGAAGATACGATCAACATGAGAATGTTCACCGACGATGACTAGTCCGTCTCACGTGATGATCGGACACGGGCTAGTCGACTCGGATCGTGTAACACTTAGATGACTAGAGGGATGTCTAATCTAAGTGGGAGTTCATAATTTGATTAGAACTTTGTTATCATGAACTTAGTCTAAAACCTTTGCAAATATGTCTTGTAGATCAATGGCCAACGCTAATGTCAACATGAACTTCAACGCGTTCCTAGAGAAAACCAAGCTGAAAGATGATGGCAGCAACTATACGGACTGGGTCCGGAACCTGAGGATCATCCTCATAGCTGCCAGGAAACAATATGTCCTAGAAGGACCGCTAGGTGACGCTCCCATCCCAGAGAACCAAGACATTATGAATGCTTGGCAAACTCGCGCTGATGATTACTCCCTCGTTCAGTGCGGCATGCTTTACAGCTTAGAACCGGGGCTCCAAAAGCGTTTTGAGCA
>NW_025284277.1:0-1158 GCF_018294505.1 Triticum aestivum
GTACCATCCTTCTTCTTGACGAAGAGGACGGGGCAAGCCCAGGGAGAAGAGCTAGGACGGATGAAACCCTTTTGCAAGGACTCATCAAGTTGCTTCTTAAGCTCAGCTAGTTCTAAAGGTGCCATCTTGTAAGGTCTCCTAGAAATTGGGGCGGTTCCTGGGATAAGATCTATGACGAACTCTACATCCCTGTCAGGTGGAATACCTGGCAGTTCTTCTGGAAAGACATCCGGAAAGTCACGGACTACCGGGATATCTTCAAGGTCTGGAAGAGGACTGGCATTAAGAGAATAGAGTTGGCGCTCTGCAACTCTGGTGGAGACAGTGACTAACTTGCCAGATGGGTGTGTGAGTTGAACAGACCTGGTGTAACAATCAATCTTGGCATGATGAGCTGTCATCCAGTCCATACCCAAGATGATGTTAATATCTGTAGACTTGAGGGCTATAAGTGAGGCAAGAAATACAAGTCTGTCAACAAGGATTTCATTACCATGGCTTATTCTGGTAGTTTGCCATCTAGACCCTAGGGTTTGGATTTCAAGTGGAGTTGGCATATCACAAAACGACATGTCGTGCAAACGGGCATAGCCTTCAGAGATGAAGGAGTGAGATGCTCCAGTATCGAATAGAACCGAAGCTGGATGGCAATTGACAAGGAGTGTACCAAGAACGACATCCGGATCATCATGAGCGTCTTTAGCTGAGGCGTGATGCACACGTCCACGCTCAGTGGGAGCTGACTTGACATTGATCATCTTGCGTGATGGCTTACCACTGCCAACAGACTTCTCAGACAGGGGTGGGGCATAGTTAGTTTGAGAGCAGTCACGTGCATAGTGTCCTGGCTTCCCGCATGTGAAGCAAGTCCCTGAAGTTGGATGTGGACCTGCATTGACAAGCGGTCTACCAATAGGCCTGGGTGGAGCATACTGCTGAACTGGGTGAGGCGGCACATAAGATAGCCTCGGTGCATATCCAGGTGGAAGAGCGGAGTTCGGAACCCAAATCCGACGCTTATGAGAACTAGAACCAGAGGAAGAAACCAAATCACGGGTGTGCTTACGGGACTCCTCGTAGGTGAGCTGAGCTGTCTCCGCATTAATGGCCTTGTTCACAAGAGCCTGGAAAGTATTGCAATGGTGCAAGTGGAGATCA
>NW_025284278.1:0-1158 GCF_018294505.1 Triticum aestivum
GGAAATCACTCCAGGACCACAAAATAGGGAGTAATAGTCCACGAAACAGGCCAGAATTAGCCAAAACCATGAATGTTGATGACCGACATGTAAGAGCACCTTGGGGTTCAACAACCATGGAAATCGCATTGGGACCCCAAAACGGTGAGTAATAGACCACGAAACGGGTCAGAATCGACAAAAACTGCGAGTGTTGATGACCGACACTTAAACGCACCCTGGGGTTCCTTAATCGTGGAAATCACTCCGAGACCTCCAAACAGTGCGTGATAGTCAATGAAACGGAGCAGAATCGGCCATAACTGTGAGTGTTGATGACTGGCACATAAACGCACCCCGGGGTTAAGTTCGTCAATCGTGGAAATCACTCCGGGACCACAAAACAGTGAGTAGTAGTCCACTAAACGGGCCAGAATTGGCCTAGATTGCGAGTCTTGACCACCAACACGTAAGCACACCTTGGGGCTCGACAACCATGGAAATCGCTTTGGGACCCCAAAACAGTGAGTAATAGTCCATAAAAGAGCCCAGAAACGGACAAACCTAGGACTTTTGATGAACGATACATAAATGCACCCCGGGGTTTGTTAACCAATGAAATCGCTGAGGGACCCGAAATCAGTGAGTAATAGTCCATGAAACGGCCATAATCGGCCAAAACCGTGACTGTTGATGACCGACACGTAAGAGCACCTTGGGGTTCAACAACCTTGGAAATCGCTTTGGGACCCCAAAACAGTGATAATAGCCCCCGAAACGGGTCAGAATTGACAAAAACCACGAGTGTTGATCACCGACACTTAAACGCACCTCGGGGTTTGTTAATCATGGAAATCACTCCGAGACCTAACAGTGAGTAATAGTCCATGAAACGGGGCAGAATCGACAAAAGTTGTGATTGTTGATGACTGACACGTAAATGCACCCTGGGTGAAGTTTGTTAATTGTGGGAATCACTCCGGGACCAACAAAAGTGAGTAATAGTCCATGAAACGGGCGAGATTCGGTCAGAACTGTGAGTGTTGATGACACACACGTAAGCACCCCGGGATTCGTCAATCGTGGAAATCGCTTTGGGACCCCAAAACAGTGACTCATAGTCCATGAAATAGGCCAGAATTGGCCAAAACTGCGAGTGTTGATGACCGACACGTAAGC
>NW_025284279.1:0-1158 GCF_018294505.1 Triticum aestivum
GCACAGTGGAGGAGCCCAGGTAAGCTTCTCCCCCTTTTATTTTTTTTTCTGTTTTCTAATTTCTGACATTTGTTTTGATTTAAATAATATATTAAATCATTTATTTAACTTATGCCAATTTTTGCAGGGGCTAGATATATTATTCCAGAGCTCCTTTATATATGGCATAATATTTGGACATATATTAATATATATAATTAATATATTTCCAATGCAAATATTTATGCATTAATTCCAAATGCCCAAAATAAATACCTATGAGCTCTTAAAAATATTGGTTTGATTTTTATCTCTGTCCAATATTTTCAGAGAGCAACATGAGCATTTTCTTGGACCCTTTTGGAGAAATTTTTATTTGGGTCATTTTCAAAATGATTCTGAGGGTTTCACAGATCCCCATTTCAAGTTTCTGGTGAAAGAGTAAACATGATGCAACACTCTAATGCATGGCTAACTAGGATGTGACAACTCACCCCCACTCAAAAGAATCTCGTCCCGAGATTTGGGTTCCTTCGGGAAGAAGGCGGGATACTCGAGTCGAAGACGATCCTCCCTTTCCCAGGTTGCTTCATCTTCAGAATGGTGCGACCATTGAACTTTGAGAAACTTGATATTCTGGCGTCGGGTGGTACGTTCGGCCTGATCGAGGATACGAATGGGGTACTCTCGATATGTAAGATTATCTTGGAGATCAAGCGTTTCATGGTCCACTTCACGGATAGGATCCGAGAAGCAACGCCTGAGTTGAGAAACGTGGAAGACATCGTGGACTCTGGAGAGGTGCGGAGGTAGTTCCAACTGGTAGGCAACTTCTCCTCGTTTGGCAAGAATGCGAAAAGGTCCAATGTAACGAGGAGCCAATTTGCCTTTGATACCGAAACGATGGGTTCCCTTCAGAGGGGTGACCCGAAGATAAGCCTTCTCGTCAACCTCGAAAGTCATAGCCTTATGTTTTCGGTCATATTGACTCTTTTGACGAGATTGGGCTGTTTTCAACTTTTCACGAACGATGCGAACTTGTTCTTCTGCTTCCTGAATCATGTCCGGGCCAAAGAATTGTCTTTCCCCGGTCTCTGACCAGTTAAGGGGTGTTCGACACCGTCGTCCATAGAGAACTTCAAAAGGGGCTTTACCCAAGCTAGATTGATAGCTGTTGTT
>NW_025284280.1:0-1158 GCF_018294505.1 Triticum aestivum
CACACAATATGCTCGATATGTGCAAATACAACGAAGCATCACAACATGACTCTATGACACAAGTACTTTATTTAAGGCTCAGGGAGCCATACATAACATACACAAAGGTACGGGTCTCACGACCCAACATACAAGTCATACAGTCATACAAGCCAGCAGCGGAAGTAACTTGTCTGAGTACAGACAACTAGTAAAATAAAAGAGGCTTGGAAAGCCTAGCTATACTACGTGGTCCATCACAAGCTCAGGGTCACCACCTGGGTCTTTAGCCTACTCGTTGATGTCAACGTCTACATAGAACCCATCAGAAGGGGTTGCAGCGTCTTCTGTAAAAATGTAGATTATAGCAACATGAGTACAAAGGTACTCAGCAAGACTTACATCAGATCCTACATACATGCATAGTATCAAGAAGGGTTGGTGGAGTTATTGCAGCAAGCCAGCTTTGACTCTTGGCTAGGCTATCCTACGATACTCCATCTTGAAATAGTTTTGCGCACACGAGTCCACTACTCACCACTTCAATACACAACCGAGGATCCACCTCCGTCTTCCTACGGAAGAGCCATCCTCGGCACTCACACTTATCTTGAGGCTTTTAGTAGTTTCCATTTACTTGTCTATGAACTGTATAGGCAACCAAGTAGTCCTTTACCGCGGACGCGGCTATTCGAATAGATCATGTTAACCCTGCAGGGGTGTACTTCTTCATACACGCTCTCACCACTTACCGTCGTTTACACGACATGTACTCGGCAACCTTCAAGCGGAAGCCCAACGTGGGTGTCGGCCACGACCTACCTAATCACCTAAGCCTCCGGTCCAGGTTTATCGCCTATTCAGGTTCCATCCGCAGGGAGTCCGGCCGAAGTTTCCCATACGGCCCCGAACGATGTGAACAGGGTTCCCGAGATACCTAACGGGTATTCGGTACACCGTGCCACGTACCTACCGCATCACAGCCCACCCCTACGGTCAGCGCTGTCCACGGCCTCCAGTAGGCTACAAACACCAGAAACTACTTGCAACTCCTGGACGGAGAACTAGGGTGAATAAGAAGTCGAGAGGGTCCATTGGTTTCGGGCCCAATGCATGGTAGTAGCTGATTCTTAAATCACACATACAGATCTCAGTGCTTAAGGTCGGCTTCAATGAAAC
>NW_025284281.1:0-536 GCF_018294505.1 Triticum aestivum
GTAGTTCAATAACTATGGAAATCGCTTCGGGACTCCAAAACGGTGAGTAATAATCAAAGAAACGGACCAGAATTAGCTAAAACTGCGAGTGTTGATGACCGACACGTAAACGCACCCCAGGGTCCATTAATCGTGGAAATCACTTCGGAACCCCAAAGCAGTGAGTAATAGTCCATGAAACGGGCCAGAATCGGCCAAAACTGCCAGTGTTGATGACCGACACGTAAGCGCACCTTGGGGTTCAATAACTATGGAAATCGCTTCGGGACCCCAAAACGGTAAGTAATAATCAAAGAAACGGACCAGAATTGGCCAAAACTGCGAGCGTTGATGACCGATACGTAAGTGCACCTTGGGGTTCAATAACTATGGAAATCGCCCTGGGACCCCAAAACGGTGAGTAATAGTCCATGAAACGGGCCAGAATTGGCCAAAACTGCCAATGTTGATGACCGACACATAAGCGCACCTTGAAGTTCAATAACTATGGAAATCGCTTCGAGACTCCAAAACGGTGAGTAATAATCAAAGAAACG
>NW_025284281.1:619-1158 GCF_018294505.1 Triticum aestivum
ATTAATCGTGGAAATCACTCCGGAACCCCAAAACAGTGAGTAATAGTCCATGAAACGGGCCAGAATCGGCCAAAACTGCCAGTGTTGATGACCGACACGTAAGCGCACCTTGGGGTTCAATAACTATGGAAATCGCTTCGGGACCCCAAAACGGTAAGTAATAATCAAAGAAACGGACCAGAATTGGCCAAAACTGCGAGCGTTGATGACCGACACGTCAGTGCACCTTGGGGTTCAATAACTATGGAAATCGCCCTGGGACCCCAAAACGGTGAGTAATAGTCCATGAAACGGGCCAGAATTGGCCAAAACTGCCAATGTTGATGACCGACACATAAGCGCACCTTCAAGTTCAATAACTATGGAAATCGCTTCGGGACTCCAAAACGGTGAGTAATAATCAAAGAAACGGACGAGAATTGGCCAAAACTGCGAGTGTTGATGACCGACACGTAAACGCACCCCATGGTCCATTAATCGTGGAAATCACTCCGGAACCCCAAAACAGTGAGTAATAGTCCATGAAACGGGCCAGAATC
>NW_025284282.1:0-1157 GCF_018294505.1 Triticum aestivum
AAATTTGAATCAAAGATTCAAATTTCAAATTCAAATATGGCCTTTTAAAGTGCCTTTCCTTGTTCTGATTAAAACATCAACTTAACTTGTTTGATCATGCATGAAAATGGTACAGATGGATAGATTGGATTTTTCTGATCATTTTTCATATATTATTTGTCCAATTTGGAGTTACAGAATAAAAGTTATGAATTTTTGAAGTTTAAATAATATTCTGGAATTTCCTGATTTAATTTAAATCCAGAAATATCATTTACTGCGTCAGCCTGACATCATAGTGACATCAGCAGGTCAACAGGGCTGGCTCGGGTCAAACCTGACGTGTGGGGTCCACACGTCAGTGTCACAGGGGCTAATCCCGCGTTGACCCCGGGCTGGTTAGCTTTGACTAACCCCTGGGGCCCACTTGTCAGCGTCAGTAGGTGATGGATTAGTGGTTAATCAACTAGGCCACGTCAGCTCGCCGGAGTTCTGGCCGGCGGCGACCAACAGTGCGGCGGCGATAGTGGTTTTGGACGTTTCGGCCACCAAATGGAATGTGGTGACCACCGGAGTGAAACTGAGGACGACCCGCGGCTCTTGGTGGAGTCCGTTGGGGTTGGGGTGGCCGGAGTTGACGGCGGCGAGCTCAGCTGCGGCCGCCGGGGTTCGGTCGTGCACGGGAGTGGTGCTGGAGCTCGAAGTCGAGCAAAGTGAGGCGCTAGGGATGCTCTACTGGGTTCTGTGAACGCGTTGGACTTGCCGGGGTGACCAAATGGTCACCGGAGCTGCGTCGACGGCGAGCTCGGCGACGGCGGAGGTTCGGCCGAGGTGGGGATGCAGCTACGGTGAGGGAACGAGGGGGAGAAGAGGGGGAAACGGTGGCGTAGCTCACCGCGGTTGCAGTGGGCGTCGAAGCGGGCTCGGGGACGCGCTGGAGACGGCGAATTCGTCGGCGACGGTGGTCGGAGTCCGAAGAGGGGAACGGCGACGTGGCGACGATGCAGGGCTTCCGGGGACTCGTGGAGCGGTGGGGAGGAAGAGGGAGTCGAGGCGGAGCTTCTGAGCTACTCGGGGGAGCGAGGGGTGGCCGGAGTCAGTGGCTACGGCGAACGGCGGCGACGGTGGTGTTCGGCCGAGAGCGAGAGAGAGCGAGGGAGAAACGGGGGAGAGTGAGC
>NW_025284283.1:0-1157 GCF_018294505.1 Triticum aestivum
CCTCGTTTTCAGTAAGATGGAACAAGAGAGCAACTTATTGGAAGTAATACATTTTGATGTATGCAGTCCAATGAGTGCTGAGGCATGCAGTGGATATCATTATGTTCTTACTTCACAGATGATTTGAGTAGATGCTGAGAATATTTACTTGATGAAACACAAGTCTGAATTATTGGAAGGTTCAAGTAATTTCAGAGTGAAGTTGAAGATCGTCGTGACAAGAGGATAAAATGTCTATGATATGATCATAGAGATATCTGAGTTACGAGTTTGGCACACAATTAAGACATTGTGGAAAGTGTTTCACAATTAATACCGCCTGGAACACCATAGTGTGATGGTGTGTCCGAACATCATGACTGCACCCTATTGGATATGGTGCATACCGTGATGTTTCTTATCAAATTACCACTATCGTTTATGGGTTAGGCATTAGAGACACCCGCATTCACTTTAAAAGGGGCACCACGCAATTCCGTTGAGACGACACCGTTTAGAGACACCTAAGTTGTCGTTTCTTAAAAGTTTGGGGCTGCGATGCTTATGAGAAAAAGTTTCAGGCTGATAAGCTCGAACCCAAAGCGGATAAATGCATCTTCATAGAAAACCCAAAACAGTTGGGTATACCTCCTATTTCAGATCTGGAAGCAAAAGTAATTGCTTCAGGTCCTTTCTCGAGGAAAAGTTTCTCTCGAAAGAATTGAGTGGGAGAATGGTGGAGACTTGATAAGGTTATTGAACCGTCACTTCAACTAGTGTGTAGCAGGGCACAGGAAGTTGTTCCTGTGGCACCTACACCAGTTGAAGTGGAAGCTTATGATAGTGATCATGAAACTTCGGATCAAGTCACCACCAAACCTCGTAGGACGACGAGGATGCGTGCTACTTCGGAGTGGTACGTGATCCTGTCTGAGATATCATGTTGTTGGACAATACTGAACCTACGAGCTATGGAGAAGCGATGGTGGGCCCATATTCCGACAAATGGTTAGAAGCCATAAAATCCGAGAGGATCCATGTATGAAAACAAAGTATAGACTTTGAGAGCACTACTTGATGGTCGTAAGGCTGTTGAGGTAAATGGATCTTTAAGAAGAATACGGACATGGACGGTAATGTTGCCGTCTATGAAGCTCGACTTGTGGCAAAGAGTATTT
>NW_025284284.1:0-1157 GCF_018294505.1 Triticum aestivum
CCCCCCGGGAGCCATATGGGCCTTCATGGGCCTTAGTGGAAAGGAGAAAGGGGCAGCCCAAGGTGGCTGCGCCTCTTCCCCCTCCCCTAGTCCTATTAGGACTAGGAGAAGGTGGCCGGCCCCCCTCTCTCCCTTCCCCTCCGAGGAATCCTAGTTGGACTAGGATTGGAGGAGGAATCCTACTCCCAGAGGGAGTAGGACTCTCCTGCGCCTCCCTCTTTGGCCGGCCAGCCTCCCCTCCTCTCCTCCTTTATATACGGAGGCAGGGGCACCTCTAAACACACAAGTTGACACAAGTTGATCCACGTGATCGATTCCTTAGCCGTGTGCGGTGCCCCCTGCCACCATATTCCTCGATAATACTGTAGCGGAGTTTAGGCGAAGCCCTGCTGCTGTAGTTCATCAAGATCGTCACCACGCCGTCGTGCTGACGGAACTCTTCCCCGACACTTTGCTGGATCGAAGTCCGGGGATCGTCATCGAGCTGAACGTGTGCTCGAACTCGGAGGTGCCGTAGTTTCGGTGCTTGATCGGTTGGATCGTGAAGACGTACGACTACTTCCTCTACGTCGTGTCATCGCTTCCGCAGTCGGTCTGCGTTGGGTACGTAGACAACACTCTCCTCTCGTTGCTATGCATCACATGATCCTGTGTGCGCGTAGGAAATTTTTTGAAATTACTACGAAACCCAACAGTGGCATCCGAGCCAGGTTAATGATGTTGATGTTATATGCACGAGTAGAACACAAGTGAGTTGTGGACGATACAAGTCATACTGCCTACCAGCATGTCATATTTTGGTTCGGCGGTATTGTTGGACGAGACGACCCGGACCAACCTTACGCGTACGCTTACGCGAGACCGGTTCCCTCGACGTGCTTTGCACAGAGATGGCTTGCGGGCGACTGCCTCTCCAACTTTAGTTGAACCAAGTATGGCTACGCCCGGTCCTTGCGAAGGTTAAAACGGAGTCTATTTGACAAACTATCGTTGTGGTTTTGATGCGTAGGTGAGATTGGTTCTTACTTAAGCCCGTAGCAGCCACGTAAAACAAGCAACAACAAAGTAGAGGACGTCTAACTTGTTTTTGCAGGGCATGTTGTGATGTGATATGGTCAAAGCATGATGCTGAATTTTATTGTATGAGATGATCATGT
>NW_025284285.1:0-1157 GCF_018294505.1 Triticum aestivum
GAGCTAGTCAACTAGAGGCTCACCAGGGACATATTGTGGTCTATGTATTCACACGTGTATTACGATTTCCAGATAATACAGTTATAGCATGAATAAAAGACATTTATCATGAACATTGAAATATAATAATACTTTTATTATTGCCTCTAGGGCATATTTCCAACAGTCTCCCACTTGCACTAGAGTCAATAATCTAGTTCACATCGCCATGTGATTAACACTCACAGGTCACATCGCCATGTGACTAATACCCAAGAGTTTACTAGAGTCAGTAGTCTAGTTCACATCACTATGTGATTAACACTCAATGAGTTTTATGTTTGATCATGTTGCTTGTGAGAGAGGTTTTAGTCAACGGGTCTGAACCTTTCAGATCCGTGTGTGCTTTACAAATCTCTATGTCATCTCCTAGATGCAGCTACCACGCTCTATTTGGAGCTATTCCAAACAACTGTTCCACTTGGAGCTATTCCAAATTATTGCTCCATTATATGTATCCGGTCTCTCTACTCAGAGCTATCCGGATAGGTGTCAAGCTTGCATCGTCGTAACCTTTACGACGAACTCTTTTACCACCTCCATAATCGAGAAAATTCCTTAGTCCACTAGTTACTAAGGATAACTTTGACCGCTGTCCTGTGAGCCATTCTTGGATCACTCTTGTACCCCTTGACTGACTCATGGCAAGGCACACTTCAGGTGCGGTACACATCATAGCATACTGAAGAGCCTACGTCTTAAGCATAGGGGACGACCTTCGTCCTTTCTCTCTATTCTGCCGTGGTCGAGCTTTTAAGTCTTAACTTCATACCTTACAACTCAGGAAAGAACTCCTTCTTTGACTGGTCCATCTTGAACACCTTCAAGATCATGTCAAGGTATGTGCTCATTTGAAAGTACCATTAAGCATTTTGATCTATCCTTATAGATCTTGACGCTCAATGTTCAAGTAGCTTAATCCAGGCTTTCCATTGAAAAACACCTTTCAAATAACCCTATATGCTTTCTAGAAATTCTACGTCATTTCTGATCAACAATATGTCAACAACATATACTCATCAGAAATTCTATAGTGCTCCCACTCACTTCTTTGGAAATACAAGTTTCTCATAAACTTTGTATAAATCCAAAATCTTTGATCATCTCATCAAAGCATA
>NW_025284286.1:0-1157 GCF_018294505.1 Triticum aestivum
GTGTTTTATTAAGTATCCGGTTCTAGTTGTCATAAGGTCAAGGTACAACTCCAAGTCGTCCTGTTACCGAAGATCACGGCTATTCGAATAGATTAACTTCCCTGCAGGGGTGCACCACATAGCCCAACACGCTCGATCCCATTTGGCCGGACACACTTTCCTGGGTCATGCCCGGCCTCGGAAGATCAACACGTCGCAGCCCCACCTAGGCAAAACAGAGAGGCCAGCACGCCGGTCTAAACCTAAGCGCGCAGGGGTCTGGGCCCATCGCCCTGAGCACACCTGCACGTTGCGTGGGCGGCCGAAAGCAGACCTAGCCTAGTGGCGTTCCAGTCCAATTCGGCGCGCGCCGCTCCGTCGCTGACGTCTGAAGTGCTTCGGCTAATACCACGACGTCGGGATACCCATAACTACTCCCACGTAGATGGTTAGTGCGTATAGGCTCGTAGCCAGACTCAGATCAAATACCAAGATCTCGTTAAGCGTGTTAAGTATCCGCGAATGCCGAACAGGGCCAGGCCCACCTGTCTCCTAGGTGGTCTCAACCTGCCCTGCCGCTCCGCCACAAAGTAACAGTCGGGGGCCGTCGGGAACTCAGGCCCACCACTACCTGGATGGAGCCACCTGCCCCTTCAGCCCCCATCTCCAAACAGTATCACCAGTAATGTAACAGTGTAAAGTATATAGTATATGCCCGTGATCACCTCCCAAGTGATCACGGCCCGATAGTATAGCAAGGCAGACTGACAAGAATGTAGGGCCAATGATGATAAACTAGCATCCTATACTAAGCATTTAGGAATGCAGGTAAGGTATCAACAGGTGTAGCATCAATGTCAGGCTATGCATCAGAATAGGTATAACAGAAAGCGGTAACATGCTACACTACTCTAATGCAAGCAGTATAGAGTAGAATAGGCGATATCTGGTGATCAAGGGGGGGGCTTGCCTGGTTGCTCTGGCAAGAGAGAGGGGTCGTCAACTCCGTAGTCGAACTGGTCAGCAGCAGCGTCGGTCTCGTAGTCTACCGGAGAGAAGAGGGGGAAGAAATAATGAATACAGAGCAAACAGATGCATATCGATGCATGACATGTCAAGAAGCAATGCTAGGCGTGCCCTAACGTGGTATGAGGTGGTACTGGTTAAGGGGGAATCAT
>NW_025284287.1:0-1157 GCF_018294505.1 Triticum aestivum
TTTGCTTGCCTGGCACTTCTGAAGATAACATTGAGTCTTCATCAGTGTCAACGATCACGTCATCGGTATCACGTCTATCGAGAGGGGACAAATACCGGCAACACAGAAAGGAACACAATCAATGCAATGCACAATATGATGCATGATCATGACATGGCAAAATGAATGTGTTTTGAGCTAATGCAACTAAAACCAGATTAAATGAAGTTGGTTTGAATCCAAGATTCAAATTCAAACTCCATATATGATTATTTAAATGCCCTTTAATTGATTTGTGCTAAACAGCAGCTATAAGTTGTTCTAACATGCATGAAAATGGTACAGATGGATTCCTTGAATTTTTCTGATAATTTTTCATATATAATTTATTAAATTTGGAGTTACGGTTAATTTTCTATGGATTTTGGAAGTTTATATAATTTTCTGGAATTTATAAATCATTTAATAATTATCTAAATTCCAGAAAGGAATTATTGCGTTAGCACTAGGTCATGCTGACCTCAGCATAGTCAACAGGGGCTGGTCCGGGTCAAACCTGACCAGTGGGGCCCACTGGTCAGTGACAGGGGGTTAACAGGGGTTTATTTAGTTTAATTAAAAGATTAGGACAAAAGGGCCCACATGTCATTGTCCGCAGGGGGGTTATTTAATTAAATTAAACTAACTAATTAACAGGGGGCTGGCCCCACCTGTCATCGACCCAGGGGGGGTTACGCCGTGGTCAGGTGGTCAACCCCACCGGCGGCTTGACGCCGGCGAGGCCAGCCGCGGTGGCGAGCCTCGGGTTTTGCCCCCAGGGCTCAGTTTGGCGCGCGGAGCACAGCTTCGGGATGCGGACGCTCGTCCGCATCCAACTGTGGTGGTGGCGCGGCCGGGGAGTGGCCGGAGTGGTGCCGGCGACGAGCTCGGCGGCGGCCGAAGCTCGGGTGCAAGTGGGGATGGGGCTGCGGTGCGCAAACGAGCGCGGCGAGGTTTCACGGAGGCTCTACGCGATGCGGGGAGCGCGTTGGGCGCATGCCCGGGACCAAATGGTCACCGGAGCTACGCCGACGTTGAGCTCAGGCGGCGGCGCGTTTCGGCCATAAAGGGGGCGACGGCTACGGCGATCAAATGAAGCGGGGAAGAGGGGGAAAGGGTGGAGGAGCTCACAGCGATCA
>NW_025284288.1:0-1157 GCF_018294505.1 Triticum aestivum
TATTGTACCGGGACCACCGGAAGGGTCCCGGGGGCCCACCGGGTGGGGCCACCTGCCCCGGGGGGCCACATGGGCTGGTGGGGGTGCGCCTTGGCCTACATGGGCCAAGGGCACCAGCCCCTAGAGGCCCATGCGCCAAGATATAGGAAAAAGGGGAGAGTCCTAAAGGGGGAAGGCACCTCCGGGGTGCCTTGGGGAGGATGGACTCCTCCCCCCCTCTTAGCCGCACCCCTTCCTTGGAGGAAGGGGCAAGGCTGCGCCTCCCCCCTCTCCCCTGCCCCTATATATAGTGGAGGGGAGGGAGGGCATCCATACCTGAGCCCTTGGCGCCTCCCTCCCTCCCGTGACACCTCCTCCTCTCCCGTAGGTGCTTGGCGAAGCCCTGCAGGATTGCCACGCTCCTCCATCACCACCACGCCGTTGTGCTGCTGCTGGATGGAGTCTTCCTCAACCTCTCCCTCTCTCCTTGCTGGATCAAGGCGTGGGAGACATCGTCGAGCTGTACGTGTGTTGAACGCGGAGGTGCCGTCCGTTCGGCACCAGGATCATTGGTGATTTGAATCACGACGAGTACGACTCCATCAACCCCGTTCACTTGAACGCTTCCGCTTAGCGATCTACAAGGGTATGTAGATGCACTCTCCTTCTACTCGTAGCTGGTTTCTCCATAGATAGATCTTGGTGACGCGTAGGAAAATTTTGAATTTCTGCTACGTTCCCCAACAGTGGCATCATGAGCTAGGTCTATTGCGTAGATTCTTTGCACGAGTAGAACACAAAGTAGTTGTGGGCGTTGATTTTGTTCAATATGCTTACCGTTACTAGTCCAATCTTGTTTCGACGGTATTGTGGGATGAAGCGGCCCGGACCGACCTTACACGTACTCTTACGTGAGACAGGTTCCACCGATTGACATGCACTTGGTGCATAAGGTGGCTAGCGGGTGCCAGTCTCTCCCACTTTAGTCGGAACGGATTCGATGAAAAGGGTCCTTATGAAGGGTAAATAGCAATTGGCATATCACTTTGTGGTTTTGCGTAGGTAAGAAACGTTCTTGCTAGAAACCCATAGCAGCCACGTAAAACATGCAAACAACAATTAGAGGACGTCTAACTTGTTTTTGCAGGGTATGCTATGTGATGTGATATGGCCAAAAG
>NW_025284289.1:0-1157 GCF_018294505.1 Triticum aestivum
AAAAACTAATAAGCACACCATTTCATTGGAAGAGGTCACTCCTTGGCAAATGCAATAAATACTAGTACTCCCTGTGTCCCATAATATAAGAACGTTTTTGGCACTACACTAGTGTCAAAAACGTTCTTATATTATGGGACGGAGGGAGTATGAAGAAAGAGATAGAGAGAAGTAAAAAAATACACTTATAGCCAACCTTATAGCTAACCTTGTTGTAGTATGAGTGACTAAGTGCTGACTATGTATGACATGCCAACATCAGATAGCCTAACGCACCATGCTAAATCTCCAAGGGCGCGACCGCGCGTGCGACGCGACGATCGTGGTAGGCGCGACCATGATACAGGCTGCTGGCAGCCCTTGGATCTGAGATCAAACGGTCGCATGCTAAGCTGCTGAAAATTTGCAAAATAGCCCTCCAGGATAGGATATTCACCCATAGGTCTAGAATCACGCCATGCAACCATTAGATCCCAGATCCAAGGGCTCTCGGAAGCCCGTATCATGGGAGAATGGAAAGCCACTACCCTGCCGTTCCCACGCTGGCAGTTCGCTCCTACTCGTCCCCGCACGTCCTTTAATACTACGGTGCTTCACTCCTAGTCGTCCCGTCCTTTTCACATTACGGCAGTTCCACTAATCCTAACCCTCCTCCCAAATCCATGGCGTCCCAAATCTCCATGATCGGCGGCGAGTACAAGGTTAGAACCATCACTGACGATGAGTTTGACGTCATCTACACCCGTTCTTCCGCGACGGTGAAAGGATGCCTTTCTCGCTTCAGACGCATGTTCGAAAACTCAGATGATGAGTGGGTCGTTGGGCTAGATGTTGAGTACACCACAGTCCTGGGACGAGAGAAGGATCTAAAGGACAAAGATAGGAAGAAGCCCACCGTGATCCAGGTTTGCGTGCATGACTTATGCTTGGTCTACCACATATGCCATGCCGACATTGAATGCCTGGATTTTAAGAATTTCCTCGAGAGAAACCTAGTCAAATTCATTACTGTAGACTTTAGAAACGACAAAGAAGTCCTGGGTCGGATAGGCCTCATTGTAGGCAACCCCTTCGACCTCCAGAAGAATCGGCTGCTGCCCTCCGGTGGCCAGCCTTCAATGCTGACCCTGGCAGGAGCCATGGTTCATCCTTCGTAC
>NW_025284290.1:0-1157 GCF_018294505.1 Triticum aestivum
CGGTCGACTACAACCCATATTGAGTCATAGCCTGAACGAGTCCTGGGTAATCCTGTGATAAAATCCATGCCTATTTTATCCCACTTCCATTCGGGTATCGGCAATGGTTGTAGCAATCCTGCTGGCTTCTGATGCTCTGCCTTCACTCTCTGACACACATCACAAACTGCTACATACTCCGCAATATCCTTCTTCATTCCGGTCCACCAGAAAGTATTCTTCAAATCCAAATACATCTTGGTATTCCCTGGGTGAATCGAGTACGGTGAATCATGGGCTTCTTGCAAAATCAACTTCCTGATCTCCGGATCATTTGGCACATATACGCGGTCCTCGAACCATAAGGTATCGTGCTCATCCTCACGAAATCCCTTGGCTTTTCCTTTGCTCATCTTCTCCTTTATCTCTTCAATCTCCTTGTCTGTCTTCTGAGCTTCTCTGATCCTTTCCATCAAGGTAGACTGAATCTCCAATGTTGCTAAATAGCCTCTTGGGACTATCTCCAAACATAGCTCGCGAAGGTCCTCGGCTAACTCCTGAGGTAACTCTCCTGTCATGAGGGTGTTGACATGACTCTTGCGGCTCAACGCGTCTGCTACTACGTTAGCCTTTCCTGGGTGATAATGCAATCTCATATCATAATCTTTAATGAGCTCCAACCATCTCCTCTGTCTGAGATTTAACTCCTTCTGCGTGAAAATATACTTCAAACTCTTGTGATCCGTGTACACCTCACAATGGTTTTCGATGAGAAAATGTCTCCATGTCTTCAATGCATGCACCACGGCTGCTAATTCCAAATCATGCGTAGCATAATTCTTCTCATGGGGTTTAAGTTGTCGTGAAGCATATGACACAACTCTTCCTTCCTGCATAAGCACTGCTCCAAGTCCTCGACGAGAAGCGTCGCAATAAACTTCATAGTCCTTGCGTTGATCTGGCAGAATCAACACTGGTGATGTAACCAATCGTTTCTTCAACTCTTGGAAACTAGCTTCACATTCCTCAGTCCAATTGAATTTGGTGTCCTTCTTCAATAGCTCAGTCATGGGCTTAGCAATCTTTGAGAAATTCTCGATGAATCTCCGGTAGTATCCTGCAAGTCCAAGAAAACTCCGGATTTCTCCAACTGTCGTGGGTGATTCCCAACTTGTCAC
>NW_025284291.1:0-1157 GCF_018294505.1 Triticum aestivum
AGAAGCACTTAGTCTCGGGTTTGGGTTCAACCTTGGGATTCTTCACTAGTGCAGCAAACGACTTGCTGTTTCATGAAGTATCCCTTTTGCCCTTGCCCTTCTTAAACTAGTGGTTCTACTAACCATCAACAATTGATGCTCCTTCTTGATTTCTACTCTCGCGGTGTCAAACATCGCGAATAGCTCAAGGATCATCATAACTATCCTTGATATGCTATAGTTCATCACGAAGCTCTACTAGCTTGGTTGCAGTGACTATGGAGAACTATCACTATCTCATCTGGGAGATTAACTCCCACTCGATTCAAGCGATTGTGGCACTCAGACAATCTGAGCACACGCTCAACGATTGAGCTTTTCTCCCTTAGTTTGCAGGCTTAAGAAACTTGTCAGAGGTCTCATACCTCTTGACGTGGGCACTAGTCTGAAATCCCAATTTCAGTCTTCGGAACATCTCACATGTTCTGCGACGTTTCAAAAACGTCTCTTGTGCCACAATTCTAAACCGTTAGCATTACGCATTGAACTATCACGTAGTCATCAAAACGTGTATGTCAGATGTTTCGTAACATCTACAGACGACGCTGAGGTTCAGCACACCGAGCGGTGCATTAAGGACATAAGCCTTCTGTGCAGTAATGAGGACAATCCTCAGTTTACGGACCCAGTCCGCATAATTGCTACTACCAACTTTCAACTAAATTTTCTCTAGGAACATATCTTAATCAGTAGAACTAAAGCGCAAGCTATGACATAATTTGCAAATACCTTTTTGACTATGTTCATGATAATGAAGTTCATCTGATTATGAACTCCCACTCAGATAGACATCCCTCTAGTCATCTAAGTGAAACATGATCCGAGTTTAACTAGGCCGTGTCCGATCATCACGTGAGACGGACTAGTCAAGATCGGTGAACATCTCCATGTTGATCGTATCTTCTATACGACTCATGCTCGACCTTTCGGTCCTCCATGTTCCGAGGCCATGTCTGTACATGCTAGGCTCGTCAAGTCAACCTAAGTGTATTGCGTGTGTGCCGAGGCCATGTCTGTACATGCTAGGCTCGTCAACACCCGTTGTATTCGAACGTAAGAATCTATCACACCCGATCATCACGTGGTGCTTCGAAACGACGAACCTTCGCAACGGTGCA
>NW_025284292.1:0-1157 GCF_018294505.1 Triticum aestivum
TTCAACTTTGCATCTCTGAATTGATTATTGCTGACCCTTTTTGCTACCATACTATAAGCCTTCCCAGCTCCACATACATCTACGTCGTGTGTTCGACTCTCCCTGGTAATCGCTCTATCCAAGCTTTGAGAGTTTTTGACTACAACGGTTGCCGATCACCGCCTGCTGCTGGGTAAGAACTGGTAAGAATTTGAGATTTGCTTGACGGATTTGTGATACACCACCACCACTTCTTAGTAGTCTGTAGGATCATATTCTTGTGTGTTTCTATTGCTGCTAACCATGCCAGGATCACAAGCCGACGAGATTGACTGGGAGAATTTATCGAACAAGGAGCTTCATGATAAGTTTCAGCAAATGATGACTGAACAGGTGCAAGATGTGCTGAACAATTTTGAAGAGGCCATGGAGAAGATCACTGGCCTTGAGAAGACGTTCGAAACAAAGCTCGATAACAGATTTAATGAATTGCTCACGCGTCTTCCACCACCACCACCCGCTGCACCTAACGCACCTCTCCAACAACAACAACAACGACTACCTCCACGTCGCGAAGCAGACCTTCGCCGAGCGAGCCGTGTTCCTCTTGCATTTGGCCAAACTGTTGGTGCTGCTGTTGATACTTCTGTGGCTCCTGCTACTGCTGTTGCTGGTACCCAGGAGGATGATGAGTATGCGGGCGATTGTGAGGATGAGGTTGATCAAAATCAGATCTACGAGCAGCCACCAGCACCACCACCAGCAGGTCGACCTCAGGTATATATTCGTAATGGTAGGCCTGCACCACCACCACCTCAGGTACGAGATGATGTCCATATTCCTAAACTGAAATTGAATATTCCACCATTTGAGGGTAGATATGTTCCTGATATATATCTTACTTGGGAGTTAGAAACTGAACAACGATTTACATGTTTACAATATCCCGAGGAGAGACGAGTTGCTGCTGCTGTTTGTGCTTTCACTAGTTTTGCATGTGTATGGTGGTCTGAACATTGTAGATTATATCCTATTCCAACTACTTGGGCTGCTTTGAAAACTGCTATGCGTACGCGTTGGGTTCCACCATATTATCAACGTGAATTGCTTCAAAAATTGCAGCGTTTAAGACAAGGAAAAAATTCTGTAGAAGAATATTATCAGGAATTACAAACTGG
>NW_025284293.1:0-1157 GCF_018294505.1 Triticum aestivum
TGGGTGGCAGGGCGGTGTTGGGCACCCACACGCGGCGCTTCTGAGGACCAGCACCGGATGAGGAACCCATGTCACGGCCATGCTTGCGTGTTGCGTCATAGTCAGTCTGACCAGTTTCAGCACTGATGGCTTTGTTGACAAGTTTCTGAAAAGATGTGCACTCATGCAGACGGAGGTCGCGGCGAAGCTCAGGACTAAGTCCCTTACGGAACCTTGCTTGCTTCTTGGCATCAGTAGACACTTCCTCAGTTGCATATCGTGCGAGATTACCAAACTCCCTGCTGTAAGCATCCACAGAAAGTCGGCCTTGGGTGAAATTGCAAAATTCTTCACGTTTACGGTCCATGAGACCCTCTGGAATGTGATGTTCACGAAAAGCTTCGCTGAACTCAGCCCAAGTAGTGACATGGCCCGCTGGGCGCATAGCTCCATAATTCTCCCACCATAGACTGGCGGGGCCTTCAAGATGATATGCAGCAAAGGTGACCTTGTCAGCCTCCGCTACCAGCGCGGAACGCAGTTTGTGAGAGATACTGCGAAGCCAGTCATCAGCGTCGAGAGGCTCGACGGAGTGGTGGAACGTGGGTGGATGCAATTTGATAAAATCACTGAGTGACACCACGTTAGCCCTCTGATGGTGTGCTGTGTTCTGTTCAATACGCTCCAACAAACGGTTGGTCTCCCGCTTGTTTCTCTCAGCTTCCATCATAACCTCGGCTAGTGAAGGAGGATGAGGCAGATTTGCATCCCTGGCTTCACTGCCTTCGGCCTGCTCTTGGGAAGCAGGGTTAGCGCGCGTGTTGACCATCCTAGGTAGCAAGACAATGATTTAGTCAGGATGATAAAATTCCGACATAGGATATAAAATGTAAGGTATAACTCGAAATGCAAGATGATCATCCGTATGACATGGTAAATACAGAAACTGCTTCTTTATTCCATCGTCATACACACCATACAGGGTTTAGTACAAGACCAAACAAAGTACTATTACGGTGAAAGAGGATTACATCTTATCGAAGGCATCCCAAGCTCCTATACATTATTTTTCTACACCTCCGGAAGGAGTACAAACTAGGTCATATCCCACGAGTCACGCGGGACGATAGAAGACACAGCTAGTGCGAACTAGTGATACTACCACTAACTCAGACCGA
>NW_025284294.1:0-1157 GCF_018294505.1 Triticum aestivum
GCCCATTTCGTGGACTATTACTCACTGTTTTGGGGTCCCGGAGTGATTTCAGCGATTGACGAACCCCGGGGTGCGTCTGCTTGTCGGTGATCAACACTCGCGGTTTTTAGCGATTCTGACCCATTTCGTGGACTATTAATTATTGTTTGGGGTCCCAGAGCGATTTCCATGGTTGTCGAATCCCAAGGAGTGCTTACGTGTTGGTTGTCAAGACTGGTAGTTCGGGCTGATTCTGACCCGTTTCTTGGACTATTACTCGGTTTTGAGGTCTCGAAGTGATTTCCACGATTGACGAACCCCAGGGTGTGTCTACGTGTCGGTCATCAACACTCGTGGTTTTTGTTGATTGTGACCCGTTCGTGGACTATTACTCACCGTTTTGGGGTCCCATAGCGATTTCCATAGTTGTTGAACCCCAAGGTGCACTTACATGTCAGTCATCAACACTCGCGTGTTTGGTCGATTGTGACCCGTTTCGTGGACTATTACTCACCGTTTTGGGGTCCCGTAGCAATTTCCATAGTTATTGAACCCCAAGGTGCACTTACGTGTCGGTCATCAACACTCGCAGTTTTGGCCGATTCTGGCCCATTTCGTGGACTATTACTCATTGTTTTGGGGTCCCGGAGTGATTTCCATAGTTATTGAACCCCAAGGTGCACTTACGTGTCGGTCATCAACACTCGCAGTTTTGGCCGATTCTGGCCCATTTCGTGGACTATTACTCACTGTTTTGGGGTCCTGGAGAGATTTCAGCGATTGACGAACCCCGGGGTGCGTCTGCTTGTCGGTCATCAACACTTGCGGTTTTTAGCGATTCTGACCCGTTTCGTGGACTATTAATTATTGTTTGGGTGTCCCAGAGCAATTTCCATGGTTGTCGAATCCCAAGGAGTGCTTACGTGTTGGTTGTCAAGACTCGTAGTTCGGGCCGATTCTGACCCGTTTCTTGGACTATTACTCGGTTTTGGGGTCTCGAAGTGATTTCCACGATTGACGAACTCCAGGGTGTGTCTACGTGTCGGTCATCAACACTCGTGGTTTTTGTTGATTGTGACCCGTTCGTGGACTATTACTCATCGTTTTGGGGTCCCATAGCGATTTCCATTGTTGTTGAACCCCAAGGTGCACTTACGCGTCAGTCATCAACACTCGCG
>NW_025284295.1:0-1157 GCF_018294505.1 Triticum aestivum
AAGGGGGATTCCTACAGGCAGTCGGCTCTGATACCAACTTGTGACGCCCCTGATTTAATCGTACACTAATCATGCACGCAAATGTGTACGATCAAGATCAGGGACTCACGGGAAGATATCACAACACAACTCTAAAACATAAATAAGTCATACAAGCATCATAATACAAGCCAGGGGCCTCGAGGGCTCGAATACAAGTGCTCGATCATAGACGAGTCAGCGGAAGCAACAATATCTGAGTACAGACATAAGTTAAACAAGTTTGCCTTAAGAAGGCTAGCACAAACTGGGATACAGATCGAAAGAGGCGCAGGCCTCCTGCCTGGGATCCTCCTAAACTACTCCCGGTCGTCATCAGCGGGCAGCACGTAGTAGTAGGCACCTCCAGTGTAGTAGGGGTCGTCGTCGACGGTGGCGTCTGGCTCCTGGACTCTAGCATCTGGTTGCGACAACCAGAAAGAAAGGAAAGGGGAAAAAGGGGGGAGAAAGCAACCGTGAGTACTCATCCAAAGTACTCGCAAGCAAGGAACTACACTACATATGCATGGGTATATGTGTAAGGAGGCCATATCAGTGGACTGAACTGCAGAATGCCAGAATAAGAGGGGGATAACTAATCCTGTCGAAGACTACGCTTCTCGCAGCCACCGTCTTGCATCAAGTAGAAGAGAGTAGATTGAAGTCCTCCAAGTAGCATCTCCAAATAGCATCTCATAGCATAATCCTACCCGGCGATCCCCTCCTCATATCCCTGAGGTAGAGTGACCACCGGTTGTATCTGGCACTTGGAAGGGTGTGTTTTATTAAGTATCCGGTTCTAGTTGTCATAAGGTCAAGGTACAACTCCAAGTCGTCCTGTTACCGAAGATCACGGCTATTCGAATAGATTAACTTCCCTGCAGGGGTGCACCACATAACCCAACACGCTTGATCCCATTTGGCCGGACACACTTTCCTGGGTCATGCCCGGCCTCGGAAGATCAACACGTCGCAGCCCCACCTAGGCTCAACAGAGAGGCCAACACGCCGGTCTAAACCTAAGCGCACAGGGGTCTGGGCCCATCGCCCATAGCACACCTGCACGTTGCGTACGCGGCCGAAAGCAGACCTAGCCTAGTGGCGTTCCAGTCCAATTCGGCGCGCGCCGCTCCGTCGCT
>NW_025284296.1:0-1157 GCF_018294505.1 Triticum aestivum
AAACCCGTTGCATACTTTTCTGAAAAATTGAGTGGGCCTAGTCTGAATTATTCTACTTATGATAAAGAATTATATGCTCTTGTTCGGACTTTAGAAACATGGCAACATTATTTATGGCCCAAAGAATTTGTTATACATTCTGATCATGAATCTTTGAAACATATTAAAAGTCAAGCTAAACTGAATCGTAGACATGCTAAATGGGTTGAATTCATTGAGACTTTCCCTTATGTCATTAAACACAAGAAGGGAAAAGAAAATGTTATTGCTGATGCATTGTCTCGTCGCTATACTATGCTTTCACAACTTGACTTCAAAATATTTGGTTTGGAGACCATCATAGATCAATATGTGCATGATGCTGATTTTAAAGATGTAATGCAGAATTGTAAAGAAGGAAGAATGTGGAACAAGTTTGTCGTTAACGATGGATTTGTGTTTCGTGCTCACAAGCTATGCATTCCAGCTAGCTCCGTTCGTCTTTTGTTGTTGCAGGAGGCGCATGGAGGAGGATTAATGGGACACTTTGGCGTGAACAAGACGGAGGACGTACTTGCTACACATTTCTTTTGGCCAAAGATGAGACGAGATGTTGAGCGTTTTATTGCTCGATGCACTACATGTCAAAAAGCTAAGTCACGACTCAATCCTCATGGTTTATATATGCCTTTGCTTGTACCTAGTGTTCCTTGGGAGGATATATCTATGGACTTTGTTTTAGGTTTACCTCGAACAAAGAAGGGGAGGGATAGCATATTTGTTGTCGTGGATAGATTCTCGAAAATGGCACACTTTATACCATGTCATAAAATCGATGATGCTGTTAATGTTGCTGATTTGTTCTTTCGTGAAATTATTCGCTTGCATGGTGTGCCAAATACTATTGTTTCAGATCGTGATACTAAATTTCTTAGCCACTTTTGGAGATGTTTATGGGCTAAGTTGGGGACTAAACTGCTTTTTAGTACTACTTGTCACCCCCAAACTGATGGACAAACTGAAGTAGTCAATAGAACGTTGTCTACTATGCTTAGGGCTGTTTTGAAGAATAATAAGAAAATGTGGGAGGAATGCTTGCCTCATATTGAATTTGCTTATAATCGTTCATTGCATTCTACTACTAAGATGTGCCCTTTTGAAGTTGTGTATGGTTTCCT
>NW_025284297.1:0-1157 GCF_018294505.1 Triticum aestivum
TGGAAATCACTCCGGGGGCCCAAAAAGTGAGTAATAGTCCATGATACGGGCCAGACTCTGCCAAAACTATGAGTATTGATGACCGACAGGTAAGCGCGCCTTGGGGTTCAACAACTATGGAAATCACTTCGGGACCTAAAAACAGTGAGTAATAGTCCACAAAACACGTTAGAATTGGCCAAAATTGTGAGTGTTGCTGACCGACACGTAAACACAACCCGGGGTCATTTCGGGACCCCATAACTAAGTAATAGTCCAAGAAACGGGCCAGAATCGGCCCAAACTGCGATTGTTGATGACTTACACTTAAGCGCACCTTGGGGTTCAACAACCATGGAAATCGCTTTGGGGCCCCAAAACGGTGAGTAACAGTCCACGAAACGGGTCAGAATCGACAAAAACCGCGAGTGTTGATAACCAACCCGTAAGCGCACCCAAGGGTTCCTTAATCGTGGAAATCTCTCCGGGGCCCCAAAAAAGTGAGCAATAGTCCACGAAACGGGCCAGAATCGGCCAAAACTGTGAGTGTTGATGACCGACGCGTAAACGCACGCCGGGGTTCGTTAATCGTGGAAATCACTCCGGGACCCCGAAACAGTGAGTAATAGTATACAAAAAAGGCAAGAATCGGACAAAAATGTAAGTGTTGATGACCGAAACGTAAACGCTCCCTGCGGTTAGTTAATTGTTGAAATCAGTTCGATACCACAAAACAGTGCGTAATACTCCACGAAATGGGCCAGAATCGGCCAAAACTGCGAGTGTTTGATGAGCGACACATAAATGCACCCCGGTGTTCGTCAATCATGGAAATCACGCCGAGACCCAAAAACAGAGTAATAGTCCAAGAAACAGGCCAGAATCGGCCAAAACTGTGAGTGTGGATGACCGACACGTAAATGCACCCCGTGGTTCGTTAATCGTGGAAATCACTCCGGGGCCCCAAAACAGTGAGTAATAGTATACAAAAAGGCAAGAATCGGACAAAAGTGTAAGTGTTGATGACCGAAACGTAAACGCACCCCGCGGTTCGTTAATCGTTGAAATCACTTCGATACCCCAAAACAGTGCGTAATACTCCACGAAACGGGCCAGAATCGGCCAAAACTGCGAGTGTTGATGACCGACACGTAAATGCACCCCGTGGTTTGTTAATC
>NW_025284298.1:0-1157 GCF_018294505.1 Triticum aestivum
TGGCCCGGATGTTGCTCCAAAGTGTTCCTATGGGCTGAACTAACACAACCGGGTGGGGAGGTCCACTAGTCAAAGCCCGTCCATGCAAAGTCAAAGGGGTAGATCCCGTGGTCAAACGCTACAGGGTTAGGCGGGACGGGGGCACTGGGGGGTTGCAATGCCACCGAAGCGTCGCACCGGGCCCTCATACATGCGGGGTGGTGTGGTGGCATGTCCGAAGAGGCAGGACGGGTCTCCGGGGTGTGGCCCCCCTCACGGACGGCGATGACACGGTAGTAGACGTTCTGCGGTAACGATGCGGCGTCAATATTACTAAATACTCGGAGCGCGATAAAATCATGAGTTTTTTTGCACGACGTGGGCACATGTGCTATAGGAACGATGGTATTTTTTCATAAATTTTGGTGATGGAGAAGTATCCGAAAAATTCCCTCTACGCGGATTGCCCTTCGCGCGTCTACGACTGTGGCCGGCGGCCTCCGGGGGCTAGCATGCCGCCAAATCTTGCGCCGGCGGCCTCTCACAAGTCTGGAAGTGTTGTGGCGGTTGCAAACGCATGGCACACGTGTCCGGGGTGTGGCCCCTCACGGACGGCGCTGCCGCCGGCACCTGGAGGGGGGAAACTGACGCATGGGGTCTACACGGAGGGGATCTTGCTGTGGGTCTGGCCCGGATGTTGCTCCAAAGTGTTCCTATGGGCTGACCTAACACAACCGGGTGGGGAGGTCCACTGGTCAAAACCCGTTCGTGCAAAGTCAAAGGGGTAGATCCCGTGGTCAAATGCTACAGGGTTAGGCGGGACGGGGGCACTGGGGGGTTGCAATGCCATCGGAGCGTCGCACCGGGAGCTCATACATGCGTGGTGGTGTGGTGGCATGTCCGAAGAGGCGGGACGCGTCTCCGAGGCGTGGCCCCCCTCACGGACGGCGATGACACGGTAGTAGACGTTCTGCGGTAACGATGCGACGTCAATATTACTAAATACTCGGAGCGCGATAAAATCATGAGTTTTTTTGCACGACGTGGGCGCATGTGCTATAGGAACGATGGTATTTTTTCATAATTTTTGGTGATGGAGAAGTATCCGAAAAATTCCCTCTACGCGGATTGCCCTTCGCGCGTCTACGGCTGTGGCCGGCGGCCTCCGGGGGCTAGCA
>NW_025284299.1:0-1157 GCF_018294505.1 Triticum aestivum
AAGCAAATATATTTTTTATGTCGAACTCCCATTCAATATATAAAGCAGGTTTAAAACGGCCATTAAATGGTGGTATAGATACATTAACCTGATCATGTGCATTTGGATGTTTGTGCACCTCTCGTGACGGTTGTGGTATTTGCAAAGGTGGTGGCACGTCTCCCGCGATCGACAAAGCCCATGAATTGACTCTGGATCCTGTCATGATTAGTAGAACAAGAAACAAAACCCAAAAATAATGTTCCTATAACTACTAGGATGTGGTGGTAAAACGCTCACAGTAAAGCAAATATCAATGTCTTACAAGTTCTTACCATGCAGCAGGCGGTGATCGGCAACCAGCGGTGTCAAGTAACTCCGAATATTGAGTAAAGCGATTGCCAGGGGAGCGTACGTATACACGGTGTAGAAATATGTGGAGCTGGGTTGGCTATATATGGTAGCAAAAGATTAGCAATAATCAATTCAAAGATCCAATGTTGAATAAACGCTCAACGACGGTACTGTGCTGGTCCTAGGCTAGACCGGACTAGAGACGCGAGCCTAGAACACTAATGAGGTCACGACGTAGCACAACTAGCATCAATGAAGGATACTAAGTAGCTCTTGACAGCAAGATATAAGTGAAGATCACAACAGTAGTGAAGATAATGAGGTGAAACAACAGCCAAGCAGGATATATCAACAACTTTGTCTCCAACTTTCCTCTGAAAAAGTTTGTGCCGATTTTTTTTTTCTTCTCTCTTTTTTTTCTCACACTTTTTTTTCTTTCTCTCCTTTTTTTTGACTTTTTTTTTCTCTCGTTTTTTCTCTCTCTTTTTTTTCTCCCTCTTTCCAAAACAAACTAGATAAGATGCAGATTGGATCAAGTGAAGATGTGAACGATCTCAACTATTATTATGACAATGAATGGTGGGTAGCACGTGGTGGAAATTGATGGATGGGTGGTGGACAGCGGAAGAGATAATGATGCAGCGGTGGCGTGACTAATGTGAACAGAACTCGAAACTCTAAACGAACTAGACACTAAGACCAGCAACTCGACACGATGATGCAATCGATAATTCAACTATGCAATCAATGAAAAGAAAATTGCAACGGCTCAGACTGGCTTGGACCAAGGATGAATAGATCTAACTCTTTTTTGTGGCTTTTTC
>NW_025284300.1:0-1157 GCF_018294505.1 Triticum aestivum
CTGTGGCTAGACTGACCACCATTCGAGTATTACTCTCGTTGGCGGCCTCACATGGTCTTCTCGTCCATCAGATGGATGTTAAGACGGCTTTTCTAAATGGAGAGCTAAAGGAGGAAATCTACATGCAACAGCCTGATGGCTTTGTGATAGATGGTCAGGAAAGAAAGGTGTGTAGGTTGATAAAATCTTTATATGGCCTGAAACAAGCACCTAAGCAATGGCATGATAAGTTTAATACAACTCTGACATCTGTTGGTTTCGTTGTTAATGAGGCTGACAAATGTGTATACTATCGTCATGGTGGGGGCGAAGGAGTTATACTGTGCTTGTATGTTGATGACATACTGATATTCGGAACAAACCTCAAAGTCATTGAGGAGGTCAAATCGTTTCTATCTCAGAACTTTGAGATGAAAGACCTTGGTGTGGCTGATGTTATCTTGAACATCAAGCTACTGAGAGATAATGAGGGTGGGATCACACTTCTGCAATCCCATTACGTTGAGAAGGTGTTGATTCGTTTTGGATATTCGGACTGCACACCATCTCAAACACCATATGATCCTAGCGTATTGATTCGAAAGTCCAAAGGCATGGCTAAAGATCAATTGAGATACTCTCAAATCATTGGTTCACTGATGTACCTAGCGAGCGCAACGAGGCCTGACATCGCGTTTGCTGTGAGCAAACTGAGCCGGTTTGTTTCCAAACCGGGTGATGTACATTGGCATGCTATTGAGAGAGTTATGCGCTATCTGAAAGGTACTATGAACTATGGACTTCACTATACCGGATACCCGTCGGTACTTGAAGGGTATAGTGATGCGAATTGGATCTCTGATGCTGATGAGATGAAGGCCACAACTGGGTATATGTTTACTCTTGGAGGTGGCGCTGTTTCCTGGAAGTCTTGCAAGCAAACGATCTTAACGAGATCGACAATGGAAGCAGAATTAACGGCATTAGACACATCTGGTGTTGAAGCGAGATGGCTTCGAGATCTTTTGATGGACTTGCCATTGGTTGATAAACCGGTTCCGGCTATCCTTATGAACTGTGACAATCAGACTGTCATCACCAAGGTGAAGAGTTCAAAGGACAACATGAAGTCCACCAAACACATAAGAATGAGATTAAAAGCTGTCAGAAAATTAAGA
>NW_025284301.1:0-1157 GCF_018294505.1 Triticum aestivum
AGAGGGAGAGATCCGAAAACGGAGGGGTGTATATATAGGCATAGAGGGAGCTAGGAGAGTCCAAATGAGGTGCGGTTTTCGCCCACACGATCATGATCGAACGCTCTAGGACATGGAGCAGAGTTTGGTGGGTTTTGGGCCAAATTTGGGGGGTGTTGGGCTGCAACACACACGAGGCCTTTTCGGTCCCTCGGTTAACCGTTGGAGTATCAAACGAAGTCCAAATGGTACGAAACTTGACAGGCGGTCTACCGGTAGTAAACCAAGGCCACTTGACAAGTCTCGGTCCAATCCGGAAATGTTTAATCCGCACACAAGAAAGAAAGGTAGAAATGACCACCGGAGGAGAACGAAGCGCCGGAATGCAAAACGGACAACGGGGAAAATGCTCGAATGCATGAGATGAACATGTATGCAAATGCAATGCACGTGATGACATGATAAGAGATGCACGAAAAAGAAAAACAACACGCGGAGACAAAAACCCAAACCCGAGAAATAAATATAACTTAGCGCCGGAGACGGCAAGAGTTGGAGTACAAATGGGGAAAGATACATCTGGGGCGTTACAACACTCCACCACTACGAAAAGATCTCGCCCCGAGATCTAGGACTGAAAGAACTCCGGGTACTCAGAACGGAGGTGATCCTCGCGTTCCCAGGTAGCTTCACGGTCGGAATGGTGTGACCACTTAACTTTGAGAAATTTAATTGACTTGTTGCGAGTCTTGCGTTCAGTCTCTTCGAGAATAGCAACTGGGTGCTCACGATAGGAGAGATCTTCTTGGAGCTCAATGTCCTCGAAGTTGACGGTGCGGTCAGGAGTCTTGAAGCACTTTCGAAGCTGAGAGACATGGAACACATCATGAACATTTGCAAAGTTTGAAGGAAGCTCGAGTTGATAGGCGAGGTCGCCTCTCTTGCTGACAATCTTGAAAGGTCCCACGTATCTAGGGGCAAGCTTCCCTTTGATACCGAAGCGACGAGTACCTTTCATTGGAGAGACGCGGAGGTAAACATGATCTCCGATCTCGAAAGCCAGATCACGGTGCTTACTATCATAGTAGCTCTTCTGGCGGGACTGGGCTGCTTTGAGGTTATCACGAATGACTTTGCACATTTCTTCTGCTTCTGTGATTAAGTCATTACCCAGCAGC
>NW_025284302.1:0-1157 GCF_018294505.1 Triticum aestivum
TTGATGTCAACGTCTACATAGAACCCATCAGAAGGGGTTGCAGCGTCTTCTGTAAAAATGTAGATTATAGCAACATGAGTACAAAGGTACTCAGCAAGACTTACATCAGATCCTACATACATGCATAGTATCAAGAAGGGTCGGTGGAGTTATTGCAGCAAGCCAGCTTTGACTCTTGGCTAGACTATCCTACGATACTCCATTTGAAATAGTTTTGCGCACACGAGTCCACTATTCACCACTTCAATACACTACCGAGGATCCACCTCCGTCTTCCTACGGAAGAGCCATCCTCGGCACTCACACTTGTCTTGAGGCTTTTAACAGTTTCCATTTACTTGTCTATGAACTGTATAGGCAACCAAGTAGTCCTTTACCGCGGACGCGGCTATTCGAATAGATCATGTTAACCCTGCAGGGGTGTACTTCTTCATACATGTTTCCACCACTTAGCGTCTGCACACGACATGTGCTCGGCAGACTTCAAGTGAAAGCCGACGTGGGTGTAGACCACGACCTACCTAAACACTTAAGCCTCTAGTCCAGGTTTATCGCCTATTCAGGTTCCATCCGCAGGGAGTCCGGCCGAGGTTTCCCATACGGCCCCGAACGATGTGAACAGGGTTCCCGAGATACCTAACGGGTATTCGGTACAACGTGCCACGTACCTACCGCATCACAGCCCACCCCTACGGTCAGCACTGTCCACGGCCTCCAGTAGGCTACAAACACCAGAAACTACTTGCAACTCCTGGACAGAGAGCTAAGGTGAATAAGAAGTCGAGCGGGGTCATATTTCAGGGCCCAATGTATGGTAGTAGCTGATTCTTAAATCACACATACAGATCTCAGTGCCTAAGGTCGGCTTCAATGAAACAACCCACCATGTACTCCTACATGGCCTCTCATCGATACCTTTACCAAATCGTGTTCACCACACCACTCTCATTACCGACATAATCATTTCACTCTAGCCCATCACCCAGATGAACCAGACCTGACACGACTCTAAGCATAGCAGGCATAGCAAGGTAGGAACAACACATACATAGGGCTCAATCAACTCCTACACATGCTAGTGGGTTTCATCTAGTTACTGTGGCAATGACAGGTCATGCAGAGGAAATGGGTTCAACTACCGTAGCACACAGCAGTTT
>NW_025284303.1:0-1157 GCF_018294505.1 Triticum aestivum
TATATATATATATTTGTTGTGTGTCTAGTAGCTCTGAAAGTCAAGATGAGTGATCGTGCGTGGATGTACACCGGTCACACTGGTCAGAACAAATGGAGCACTGAATGGTTCACAAAAACCAAGGGGTTTGTGCGAGCCGCATTTGCAAATGGCCAGAGGAAAACCTGGTGCCCTTGTTTACGGTGCGGCAATTGGGAAAAGAGGACAGAGGCTGAAATGGGCAAACACCTGCAGAAGAGTGGTTTTACGCCCGATTATACGGTGTGGACATTTCATGGTGAGTCTGCCCAACGTGACCGAGCTGAGGTGGATCGTCGTCGCACCGACGAGCATGGTACCGGTATGGAAAACATGGTGCAAGACTTTGATGATGCTCGGGATTCGGACGAGGAGATGGAGGAATCTGCAAAGGCCTTCAATGAAATGTTGGAGTCTTCAAAACGTCCGCTCCATGAGCACACTGAGCTTTGTCAGTTGGATGCCATCTCACAAGTAATGGCTCTGAAGGCTCAGTTCAACTTGGGCAGAGAATGCTACGATGCAATGATGACAATATTTGGACGCTTTCTACCCAAAGGCCATGTAATGCCTGCAAACCTGTACCAGTCGGACAAAATCCTCCGTGCACTGAAGATGCCCTATGATAAGATACATGCCTGTGAGAAAGGATATGTCTTGTTTAGGCTTGACTATGCGGACTTGAACTGTTGTCCCATTTGCAAGTCTTCCAGGTATGTTGTGGTAGACAAAGGTATGGGTGAGAAGACACAGACCAAAATCCCCGTTAGTGTTCTTCGGTATATGCCAATCGTACCAAGACTTCAACGTCTTTTCATGGTCGAAGAGACGGCCAGACAGATGACATGGCACAAAACGGGCAAAAGAACCGAACTAGATGCAGATGGGAATCTGATGATTGTACACACATCGGATGGTGTTGCGTGGAAAAAGTTTGATGAATTACATGGTGACAAAGCGGCAGATCCGAGGCATCCTCGAGTCGGCATCAGCACGGATGGGTTCAGTGTGTTTGGTATGACGGCAGCCCAATACAGTTGTTGGCCCGTATTTGTCTTTCCACTCAATCTCCCCCCGGACAGATTATGCAAAGAAAGAACATTTTCCTGACGTTGATAATTCCAGGGCCCAACTATCCG
>NW_025284304.1:0-1157 GCF_018294505.1 Triticum aestivum
GACAGTTCCACTGGTCAAAGCCCGTCCGTGCAAAGTCAAAGGGCTAGATCCCATGGTCAAACGCTACAGGGTTAGGCGGGACGGGGGGCCTTGGGGGGTAGCAATGCCACTGGAGCATCGCACCGGGCCATCATACATGCCGTACGGTGTGGTGGCATGTCCGAAGAGGCGGCACGCGTCTCCGGGGTGTGGCCCCCCTCACGGACGGCGATGACACAGTAGTAGACGTTCTGCGGTAACGATGCGGCGTGAATATTATTAAATACTCGGAGAGCGATAAAATCATTAGTTTTTTACGCGACGTGGGCACATGTGCTATAGGACTGATGGTAATTTTTCATAGTTTTTGGTGATGGAGAAGTATCTGAACACTTCCCTCTCCGCGGATTGCTCTTCGCGCGTCTACGACTGTGGCCGGCGGCCTCTGGGGCTAGCACATGCCGCCAAATCCTCTCACAAGTCTGGAAGTGTTGTGGCGGTTGCAAACGCCCGGCATGCGTCTCCGGGGTGTGCCCCCCTCACGGACGGCGCAGCCGCCGGCACCTGGAGGGGGAAACGGATGCGTCGGGTCTACACGGATGGGGTCTTGCAGTGGCTTTGCCCGGATGTTGCTCCAAAGTGTTCCTATGGGCTGACCTAACACAACCGGGTGGACAGTTCCACTGGTCAAAGCCCGTCCGTGCAAAGTCAAAGGGCTAGATCCCATGGTCAAACGCTACAGGGTTAGGCGGGACGGGGGGCCTTGGGGGGTAGCAATGCCACTGGAGCATCGCACCGGGCCATCATACATGCCGTACGGTGTGGTGGCATGTCCGAAGAGGCGGCACGCGTCTCCGGGGTGTGGCCCCCCTCACGGACGGCGATGACACAGTAGTAGACGTTCTGCGGTAACGATGCGGCGTGAATATTATTAAATACTCGGAGAGCGATAAAATCATTAGTTTTTTACGCGACGTGGGCACATGTGCTATAGGACTGATGGTAATTTTTCATAGTTTTTGGTGATGGAGAAGTATCTGAACACTTCCCTCTCCGCGGATTGCTCTTCGCGCGTCTACGACTGTGGCCGGCGGCCTCTGGGGCTAGCACATGCCGCCAAATCCTCTCACAAGTCTGGAAGTGTTGTGGCGGTTGCAAACGCCCGGCATGCGTCTCCG
>NW_025284305.1:0-1157 GCF_018294505.1 Triticum aestivum
ATTAAAATACTAATTTAATTCATCTGAATCTACTGCAGCTCTAAAGAAGTAGCAAACATCACAAATAATGTTTTTAATAGCCTAGCATTTACTATGAGCTAGACTGGTAAAATATAGGCATAAGACTAAAACACACATATATACTGGGTGACATGGAGAAAAAAATGCAATAATTTAGGTTTGTATGCATCCATGATTCAGAGGCTGAGGGTAATAAAGCTTCCAATTTGTGAAAATTTATATGCATGTGCTAGTTAAAAATGGTATTATGCTGTTGTAGCGTTTCCCGATGAAGTTAACTTACAATTTAGCAGTACTTATTTTTCGATAACGAGTATATATTAATATCGCGAAGATACCAATTACACCCGGCCTCTGCAACAACGCAATGCCCTAAAGGCATGACGGATGCACATAGCCAAAAACAAAAGAAGAAGAAGCTAAACAAAGAAAAGTCCCGCTACAGAGTTGCAGGCCATGCAATTGCAGCACAACCACCACCAAGACAACACTTGGTATCCAAGTTCTCCAAAAGCGACGCCTCCAAGAAGGATACAATGCACCAGCGCCGTCGTCGCCCAATCTAAATCTTGGGTTTTCCCCCTGGAGATAATCCCCGCTTTCAAAACAATGTCTTTAACAAGGCCATTGCCAGACACAACCAATTAAGGCTAGGCCTTGGATTTTTCACCCTGAAAGGTAAGACCTTGAACTTCACATGTGTTGTCGCCCCCCACTTACATGCCGCTGCTACAAATCCCGAAACTCGAAGCAAGTTCCTCAACGTCGTAGGCTCCAATCACCGTTACTAGTCCTCCAACCTCGGCTTCCATGACATTCTCCGCCTCTGACTTCACCATGGAACAAAACATAGCTCCTGATGGCAACAGATAGCAAAGCTTCGCGCCTCTCCCTCCTTAACGGAGGACCAATGGGCACGACCGAATCTCACCCGATCCAGCAATCTCCAGGCATAACACGCCCATGGGAGTTCGCTAGCGGAGCCTTTCGGAACACGACACTCTGGCCAGATCAGGAGGACGGTGTCAGGCAGATCTTCATCTTGACGTGAGAGGAACCCTAGGACCGCCGCCATTAATCTGAAGCCTCGCAGCCCCGACGCTGCAAGACCACACTCAGCAGGAACGACAGCAACG
>NW_025284306.1:0-1157 GCF_018294505.1 Triticum aestivum
CTCTCCACCCGGTTGTGTTAGGTCGGCCCATAGGAACACTTTGGAGCAACATCCGGGCCAGGCCCACAGCTACATCCACTCCGTGTAGACTTGACGCGTCCGTTTCCCCCCTCCAGGTGCCGGCGGCGGCGCTGTTCGTGAGGGGGGCCACGCACCGGAGACGCGTGCCGCCTCTTCGGACATGCCACAACACCACCCCGCATGTATGAGGGCCCGGTACGACGCTCCGGTGGCATTGCTACCCCCCCAGGGCCCCCGTCCCGCCTAACCCTGTAGCGTTTGACCACGGGATCTAGCCCTTTGACTTTGCACGGACGGGCTTTGACCAGTGGACCTCTCCACCCGGTTGTGTCGGGTCGGCCCAGAGGGACACCGGGGAGCAACATCCGGGCCAGGCCCACAGCTACATCCACTCCGTGTAGACCCGACGCGTCCGTTTCCCCCCTCCGGGTGCCGGCGGCGGCGCCGTCCGTGAGGGGGGGCACGCACCGGAGACGCGTGCTGGGCATTTGCAACCGCCTCAACACTTCCAGACTTGTGAGAGGCCGCCTACGCAAGATTTTACGGTATGCTACCCCCCGAAGGCCGCCGGCCACAGTCGTAGACGTGCGAAGAGCAATCCGCATAGAGGGAAGTGTTCAGATACTTCTCCATCACAAAAAAATATGAAAAATTACCATCAGTCCTATAGCACATGTGCCCACGTTGTGTAAAAAACTCATGATTTTATCACGCTCCAAGTATTTAATAATATTCACGCTGCATCGTTACCGCAGAACGTCTACCACCGTTTCATTGCCGTCCGTGAGGGGGGCCACAACCCGGAGACGCGTGCCGCCTCTTCGGACATGCCACAACACCACCCCGCATGTATGAGGGCCCGGTACGACGCTCCGGTGGCATTGCTACCCCCCCAGGGCCCCCGTCCCGCCTAACCCTGTAGCGTTTGACCACGGGATCTAGCCCTTTGACTTTGCACGGACGGGCTTTGACCAGTGGACATCTCCACCCAGTTGTGTTAGGTCGGCCCATAGGAACACTTTGGAGCAACATCCGGGCCGGGCCCACAGCTACATCCACTCCGTGTAGACTCGACGCGTCCGTTTCCCCCCTCCGGGTGCCGGCGGCGGCGCCGTTCGTGAGGGGGGCCACGCACC
>NW_025284307.1:0-1157 GCF_018294505.1 Triticum aestivum
GGCTAAAATACGATGACCCTCGGGCTCCGGAAACCCAAGGGAAAAGAGGCTAGGTGGCAAATGGTAAAACCAATGTTGGGCATTGCTGGAAAAGCTTTAATCAAGGCGAACTATCAAGGGGTTCCCATTATAGCCCAACCGTGTAAGGGACGCAACAATCCGGGAACATAACACCGATATGACGGAAACTAGGGCGGCAAGAGTGGAACAAAACACTAGGCGAGAGGCCGAGCCTTCCACCCTTTACCAAGTATATAGATGCATTAAGATAACCTAGCAATATAATGATATCCCAACAAGTAAATAAATGTTCCAACAAGGAACGGCTCCAATCTTCACCTGCAACTAACAACGCTATAAGAAGGGCTGAGCAAAGCGGTAACATAGCCAATCAACGGTTTGCTAGGACAAAGGGGGGTTAGAGGTTCAACATGGCAATCGGGAGGCTGACAAGCAAATGGTAGGCATCGTAGCATTGGCAAAGCAAAAGAGCGAGCAAACTAGCATAACAAAGATAGTAGTGATTTCGAGGGTATGATCATCTTGCCTGCACAGTTGTCAGAGTTGACTGGATCCTCACAAGCAAACTCAACGGGCTCCTCGGTAGCGAACTCGTCTCCTGGCTCTACCCAAAGACAAACAAGCAACAAGGACACAATCAACCACGGGCAAGACCAAGCAATATGATGAAATGACGATATGCTATGCGGAATGCGATGCGGGATGCAAAATGCAAGATATGACAGGAAATGCATGAACCTGGCCTCAACTTGGAAAACCAAGTGTGCCACTGGATAGAGGGGATGAAATCGCTTGAAAACGATATAAAGATCATTGGAATCGGAGCTACGGTTTGGAAATGGCGAGCGTTTTAAGATATGACACCGGTCTGCGATTTACAGCAAGTAGGCATCTAAATGCAACGAAATGAACATGCTACAGCCACCAAACATGAAAACAAAATACATGGCAGTGATGTACACAAGATGGTTGACAAAACACTAGCACTGAGCCATAGGCAAATTCATCCATTAAGAGGTCCAAACAAGCATGGCTAAAACGCAAATGCAAAACAGATTTCAGACTTAGTGAAATCAACACTAGTCTGAAATTTCAGATCACGAAGCTCTCTTCGGAGCAGCAAAACAACATGATAG
>NW_025284308.1:0-1157 GCF_018294505.1 Triticum aestivum
TTTTTGTGTGTTCAAAATGCACCATTCAAAGCCACATCATCAATTTTCAACCCCTTCTGACTTCATTTGTTATTTTTCATGCATTTACTGTTTTTTTGAGCTATATGACCCTGAAAGTGAAAAGCACTACAAATGAACTCTGAAAAGGTTGAAAGTTGGCATGGTATCATCATTTCACCCACATAGAATGTGCTAAAAAGCTGAGAGGGTTACGGCAAAAACTGGATGCACTTCGTGTACAAAACGGACAATCTCTTTTGAAGTATCATTGTTTTATACGAAAACTCGTCTGTTACATAGGGATTACATTTTTTTAACTTATTTGAACTCCATTCTTTTTATGTGTTCAAAATGCACTATTCAAAGCCACATCATCAATCTCAACCCTTTCTGACTTCATTTGTTATTTTCATGCATTTACTGATTTTTTTGAGCTATGTGACCCTGAAAATGAAAAGCACTACAAATGAACTTTGAAAAGGTTGAAAGTTGGCAGGGTATGATCATTTCACCCACATAGCATGTGCTAAAAAGTTGAGAGGGTTACGGAAAAAACTAGATGCACTTCGTGTACAAAACGGACAATCTCTTTCGAAGTATCAGGTTTTCATACGAAAACACGTATATTATAAAGGGATTTCATTTTTTGAACTCCATACTTTCCGTGTCTTCAAAATGCACCATTCAAAGCCACATCATCATTTTTCAACCCTTTCTCACTTCATTTGTTATTTTTCATGGATTTACTTATTTTTTTGCACTATATGACCCTGAAAATGAAAAGCACTACAAATGAACTCTGAAAAAGTTGAAAGTTGGCATGGTATCATCATTTCACCCACATAGAATGTGCTAAAAAGTTGAGAGGGTTACGGCAAAAACTGGATGCACTTCGTGTACAAAATGGACAATCTCTTTCGAAGTACTCCCTCCTTTCCGGTTTATAGGGCTTATCTCAAAATCTTAGTTTTTCCATTTTATAAGGCTCAATTTGGTTGTTCACCATCACAAGTTCAGATTCCAAGGTGCATTAAATAATTGCATGTAGTATTAAGAGAAAATTGACGAATGCTTGTACATTATGCATGCATGCGTTGCAATTAATAGATTGGTAAAGATAAATTTTTGAGGGAAACAAGGCCATTAATTGGGTGCTT
>NW_025284309.1:0-1157 GCF_018294505.1 Triticum aestivum
GTCGACTTCACCAACCTCAACAAGGCTTACCCACAAGATCCCTTCCCGCTCCCTCTCATCGACCAGATCATTGACTCCACCACCGAGCGCGACCTGTTGTGCTTCCTAGATGCCTTCTTCGGCTACCATCAGATCAAGATGACCGTGGAGGGCGTGGAGAAGACGGCATTCCTCACCCCATACGGGGTGTACTGCTACACCTGCATGCCCTTCGGTCTGCGCAACGCCGTAGCAACCTTCTAGCGGTTGATGCACATCATCGTGGGTTCGCAGCTCGGGAGGAATGTAGAGGCCTACATTGACGATACAGTGGTGAAGTCTCGGGAGGGCAGGACATTGATAGAAGATTTGGAGGAGACACTTGCCAGCCAGCGGATAGTGGATCTTCGGCTTAACCCTGAGAAGTGTGTGTTCGAGGTCCCTTCCGGCAAACTACTGGGCTTCTTGGTGTTACATAGAGGGATCAAGGCTAACCCAGAAAAGGTCAAGGCGATATAGGATATGAACCCCCCCCACACACACATCTTGAAGCAGATGCAGAAGCTGGCTGGATGCATAACCTCACTTGGGTGCTTCATTTCCAAGCTGGGGGAGCACACCCTCTCGTTTTTCAAGCTGATGAAAAGGAAGGAGGTGCTCGAGTGGACCCCCGAGGCAGACGCAGCCTTCCAGGACCTCAAGAGATATCTGACCAGTCCGCCCGTGATGGTGGCACCATGCCCTCTCGAACCCTTGGTGCTCTATGTGGCAGCAACCCCTCACTCAGCCAGCACCGCCCTGGTGGCGCTAAGGAAGGAACGCTCGATCAAGAAACTGCAGCAGGATGCGCAACCGGTAAGCAAGGCGCAACACCCCTAGGGCGAGGCCTCTGAAGGCTCGGCCGGCGTAGTGGCCGATGTTCCTCCTGAAGCCACGATTGACCTCGCGGCTGCCAAGGCTCTGGAGGATGGGCCTCACGAGGCCATAAGGGACTTGCGTCGTCGTGAACAACAAGATTCTGTTCATGCTTCCGCTCCTCGTCGAGCACCCTGTCTACTTCGTCAGCACGATAATGAGGGAGGCCCGGGCACGCTACCCCATGCCATAGAAGCTCTTGCTCGCACTTCTAGTTGCCTCCAGGAAACTATGCCACTACTTTCAAGGCCACCCCATCAAGG
>NW_025284310.1:0-1157 GCF_018294505.1 Triticum aestivum
CAACATGACCTGACAATAGTTCAGTTTACAGCTGAGGACAAAGATTTTGTGCAGGACAAGGCTATTTGTTATCGATCAAATAAATGATTTAGAAACCATCAATAAGTAGGACTAGTGATTTATTATGAAGTTGCTTGGGTTTATTATGAAGTACTTTGATCATGTCTCTTTATTTGTACTGCTGCTAATATACTTTATATGATGATGAAGTGCTACTGAGTTGTGTGCAAATTTCGTTAAATCAGTGATGTGTATGTGTGCTGTCAGTTATGTGTATGTGCTTATTTTAATCCAGTGAAATATGGCACTGAACTGTAGCTAGCTAAACGGTAGTTTTGCTTAAATTGGTGAAATTTGGCACTGAAATGTAGCTAGCAATGCAAATATCTCAATGAATTCAGCTCTGTTTTCTGTGTGAAACTGTTGTTGTTAAATGAAGCTACATTCCAGTCCACATGCCAATGTATTTTCCATGTTGTGATGGAGGCCTTTTTTGCCTTGTCCACCCGAGAGGCCCTTGAGTTTGCTGGAATGTCGATTAACTTCCGTTCCAGCAAATTCGGGTACTCCATATGTCCTATTTTCAGCAAAGGTCATGCTGAAATTTTCCGTGAATTTTAGCATGACTTTGCTAAAAATAGGACATATGGGGTCCTTGTGACTAATGCATGGGCCGGGGTATCTTAGTAGTTAATTAAGTAGGATCAAGTGCCCCGGCGTACTTGTGACTAATGCATGGCTTTTAGGGTGCCTCGGTGTCGATAAAAACCGAAATGATGAAAAGTTAGGCTTTTAGGGTGCCTTGGCGTCGAAAAACCCTCAATGATAAAAGCTTAGATTTTAGGATGCCTCGGTGTCGACAAACCCTAAATGATGAGACCATGATCTTGTTCCTTGACAATAACCAACTTTTTGACCAAACTTTGTTTCTATTTAGAGAGAAACATGGCCCACAACGATGAGGCCGGGGGTTCGGGCGGCAAGGCATTCTGGGAGCTGTCCCAGGAGATGGAGGAACAACCTCACTTGTATGAGGCCGCCGCCTTCCCCACCGATCCTGAGACCACGGATGGTGCCGCCGAGGATGACCACACTGATGCCACCACTGATGGTGCCGCCGAGGATGCCACCACTGATGATGGCGGCGCACGCACAGA
>NW_025284311.1:0-1157 GCF_018294505.1 Triticum aestivum
TGGCTTGTTTCATGAGAAATTATACCACAGCCAAAAATAACAGTGCTGCGGTGGTGATTCAACCCGACAAACGGCACGAATGGCAGATTGTATTTGTTGGTTCTGTATGTGCTATCGAAAACAATGACGTCTCCGAAAGCCTCGTAGTCAAGTCGCGATTGACTATCAGCCCAGAACAGTCCCTTCAGATGGCCATGCTCGTCTACCAAGTACTTGAAGAAAAAATCCACATCTCGCTCTCGCCTCGCCATCATGTGCATGATCACCGTATTAGCATCACCGGCACTGATTGTCTCCTGCTTATTAGCATGGCAGAAATTATAAATGTCCCTCTTTATGCATCCAACCTTATCAAATCCACTGTATTGAAAGCACAAAATATCCATAATACGGTATTTGCGGATCCCACATTTTTCCATGTCCGCAATGTCCGCTTTCTGCTCATCGCTAATTCGTCTGTGCGAACGCAGCAGACAAGAAAGATCCCGTGGGGCTAGAGGATGGCTGTGCTCATCGATGAAATCCTTGACAAACCACCGACCGGTTTCCTCCTGTCTCGTAATGACCAATTTAGCATTACACCCAACACGAGTTAAACTTCGTGGCCTCCTCTTTCTATCTTCCATCTTTCTTTTCATATGCTTCTCTTCGCGAAACCCTTGACGACTACACACAATTTTCCTTAAAATTATGTATTTGTTGGATCCATCCCACTCAACGTAGCTTTTCCTCACACTAAAACCTTTTTCAAGAGCATATTTGTTGTAGAATTCATAGCCTTCAGCCTCACTATCAAACATCTTGCTGACAACATTTAGATACTCGAACATACTCTCATCACTTGCATACGCCATGTCTTCCTGCATATGACATGTGAGGGAAACCAATCATCAACATCTTTCTGTTTATCAATGTTGCAGGTGTAAAATAGCTCATAGGCAAAGACAAGTGCATGGAAAAGACTTTGCTCGTTTGACATGTGAGGGAAACCAATCATCAACGCCCAAGTTTAATTCCCCGCAAGATCGGACGGCTAATAAAAATCAGACGTGATCAGAGATGTAAGTACTGCTAAATTGAATTGCATGCACTAGGGAAACCTAAATCGATGATGACTAAACAAATCTAAGTAGGAAGTGCAGGCTACGAATCAAAGT
>NW_025284312.1:0-1157 GCF_018294505.1 Triticum aestivum
GACAAGTCGTCATTCATTGCTCGCTTCATCCGAGTGGCTTTTTGTTTCCTTTCTAAAATTCTCTAGTTTTTTAGGCTGGGTTTTCCTTTTATGATTTTAATTTCAGTTTTCTTTCAACAAATTTTATTTGTAAAATTTATTTTTATTTCTTTTCCATTTGATATAATTTTTTTTAGAGATGCGAAATTTAATATTTTTCCTGAAATCTAAAATTATTAAAGAAATTATAAAATCTTTGTAAATTTTCAAAAATATCCATAACATTCATGAATTTAAAAATTATTCTGATATTGCAAATGTTCATGAATTTTAAACATGTTGTATACTTCAATAATTCACCATGTTTTAAAAATGTCAAATTTATGAAAGTATGTAAAAAGTTAAAAATATTCGTATTTGAAAAACATTCACGAATGTTAAGAAGAGCCCTCAGGGTTAAAGACATAGCTTGAAATGGCTGATTGGGCCGGCCCATAATGGATCACCCTATGTGCGTCACGCCCCGATCTGACGCACAAGCAAACAAACACGTATACCCTAAAAAATGCAAACAAAAATGTACCAAATGTGCATTATTTACTTCGTATTGGGAAATTTTAACTTTTTTTGGCACATGTCAGAGGAGAGAGCACATCAGTGATCTGAATCCTGAATTCAGGCATCCTTGGGAACAAAAGGCTTGTTTTACTTCAACAGAGACTTATGGTGTCTTCATCCTTTGTGTTGATATTTTCACTTAGAACAATGAGTTTATTTTGCTGGCACATACCTAGTCGGGGTTCATCTGTTGGGTCAATTATTCCACAAAATAATACTACCTCCATAACATAATATTAACGTTTTTGCACTTAGTACTAATTAACAACATATAGTACTTACTATATTGCATCGCTCAGAGGCTCGTATGGTGTGTCAGTGAGACATGAGCCGACAGCGGCACAGAACAAGGAACGTGTAGTAATGAACTGCCTTCCCCAAAAGGAAGTGTCCTCTTCCTCTATCTTTGGCCGAACAAGCTAGCTAGAGAGTCGTTTCGCTGCTACCTCTGCCACCTATGTGAACTGCGCTCAAAAAAAAAAACTAGTCAGCTAAGTAGCTTCTATGTAGAGGAATGGAAGAATAAGGGCAACTCCAACGCACGATTCCAAATGGTCCGT
>NW_025284313.1:0-1157 GCF_018294505.1 Triticum aestivum
TAATTTTTCTGTGCAGCAATGAGGATAATCCTCAAGTTACGGACCCAGTCCGTGTAATTGCTACCATCATCTTTCAACTTTGCTTTCTCAAGGAACGCATTAAAATTCAACGGAACAACAGCACGAGCCATCTATCTACAATCAACATAAACAAGCAAGATACTATCAGGTACTAAGTTCATGATAAATTTAAGTTCAATTAATCATATTATTTAAGAACTCCCACTTAGATAGACATCCCTCTAATCCTCTAAGTGATTACGTGATCCAAATCAACTAAACCATGACCGATCATCACGTGAGATGGAGTAGTTTTCAATGGTGAACATCGTTATGTTGATCATATCTACTATATGATTCACGCTCGACCTTTCGGTCTCCGTGTTCCGAGGCCATATCTGCATATGCTAGGCTCGTCAAGTTTAACCTGAGTATTCTGCGTGTGCAAAACTGGCTTGCACCCGTTGTAGATGGACGTGGAGCTTATCACACCCGATCATCACGTGGTGTCTGGGCACGACGAAATTTGGCAACGGTGCATACTCAGGGAGAACACTTCTTGATAATTTAGTGAGAGATCATCTTATAATGCTACCGTCAATCAAAGCAAGATAAGATGCATAAAAAGATAAACATCACATGCAATCAATATAAGTGATATGATATGGTCATCATCATCTTGTGCTTGTGATCTCCATCTCCGAAGCATCGTCATGATCACCATCGTCACCGGCGCGACACCTTGATCTCCATCGTAGCATCGTTGTCGTCTCGCCAATCTTATGCTTCCATGACTATCACTACCGTTTAGTAATAAAGTAAAGCATTACATCGCGATTGCATTGCATACAATAAAGCGACAACCATATGGCTCCTGCCAGTTGCCGATAACTCGGTTACAAAACATGATCATCTCATACAATAAAATTCAGCATCATGCTTTGACCATATCACATCACAACATGCCCTGCAAAAACAAGTTAGACGTCCTCTACTTTGTTGTTGCATGTTTTACGTGGCTGCTACGGGCTTAAGTAAGAACCAATCTCACCTACGCATCAAAACCACAACGATAGTTTGTCAAATAGACTCCGTTTTAACCTTCGCAAGGACCGGGCGTAGCCATACTTGGTTCAACTAAAGTTGGAGAGACAGTC
>NW_025284314.1:0-1157 GCF_018294505.1 Triticum aestivum
CCAATTCTTCTTGCCGCTACTAGTCTTTTCTTGTTTCGGCGGTATTGTAGGATGAAGCGGCCCGGACCGACCTTACACGTACGCTTACGTGAGACAGGTTCCACCGATTGACATGCACTAGATGCATAAGGTGGCTAGCGGGTGTCTGTCTCTCCTACTTTAGTCGGAACGGATTCGATGAAAAGGGTCCTTATGAAGGGTAAATAGAAATTGGCAAATCACGTTGTGGTCATACGTAGGTAAGAAACGTTCTTGCTAGAAACCTACAAACCACGTAAAAACTTGCAACAACAATTAGAGGACGTCTAACTTGTTTTTGCAGCAAGTGCTATGTGATGTGATATGGCCAGAAGATGTGATGAATGATATATGTGATGTATGAGATTGATCATATTCTTGTAATAGGAATCACGACTTGCATGTCGATGAGTATGACAACCGGCAGGAGCCATTGGAGTTGTCTTTATTATTTTGTATGACCTGCGTGTCATTGAATAACGCCATGTAAATTACTTTACTTTGTTGCTAAACGCGTTAGCCATAGAAGTAGAAGTAATCGTTGGCGTGACGACTTCATGAAGACACAATGATGGAGATCATGGTGTCATGCCGGTGACGAAGATGATCATGGTGCCCCGAAGATGGAGATCAAAGGAGCATAATGATATTGGCCATATCATGTCACTATTTGATTGCATGTGATGTTTATCATGTTTTTGCATCTTATTTGCTTAGAACGACGGTAGTAAGTAAGATGATCCCTTATAATAATTTCAAGAAAGTGTTCACCCTAACTGTGCACCGTTGCAAAGGTTCGTTGTTTCGAAGCACCACGTGATGATCGGGTGTGATAGATTCTAACGTTCGAATACAACGGGTGTTGACGAGCCTAGCATGTACAGACATGGCCTCGGAACACACGCAATACACTTAGGTTGACTTGACGAGCCTAGCATGTACAGACATGGCCTCGGAACACGGAGGACCGAAAGGTCGAGCATGAGTCGTATAGAAGATACGATCAACATGGAGATGTTCACCGATCTTGACTAGTCCGTCTCACGTGATGATCGGACACGGCCTAGTTAAACTCGGATCATGTTTCACTTAGATGACTAGAGGGATGTCTATCTGAGTGGGAGTTCATAATCAGATGA
>NW_025284315.1:0-1157 GCF_018294505.1 Triticum aestivum
GCAGGGAGTCCGGCCGAGGTTTCCCATACGGCCCCGAACGATGTGAACAGGGTTCCCGAGATACCTAACGGGTATTCGGTACACCGTGCCACGTACCTACCGCATCACAGCCCACCCCTACGGTCAGCGCTGTCCACGGCCTCCAGTAGGCTACAAACACCAGAAACTACTTGCAACTCCTGGACAGAGAGCTAGGGTGAATAAGAAGTCGAGCGGGGTCATGTTTCAGGGCCCAATGTATGGTAGTAGCTGATTCTTAAATCACACATACAGATCTCAGTGCTTAAGGTCGGCTTCAATGAAACAACCCACCATGTACTCCTACATGGCCTCTCATCGATACCTTTACCAAATCGTGTTCACCACACCACTCTCATTACCGACGTAATCATTTCACTCTAGCCCATCACCCAGATGAACCAGACCTGACACGACTCTAAGCATAGCAGGCATAGCAAGATAGGAACAACACATACATATGGCTCAATCAACTCCTACACATGCTAGTGGGTTTCATCTAGTTACTGTGGCAATGACAGGTCATGCAGAGGAAATGGGTTCAACTACCGTAGCACACAGCAGTTTGAATCGCGTTGTCTTAATGCAGTAAAAGAGAGCAGGAGCGAGAACATGGGATTGTATCGATATGATCAAATGGTTGGTTGCTTGCCTGATGGTTCGGTGCACGGATACGGTTCTTCGTTAGGGTAATCACGGTACTCCTCGGGGACAGATCCTGTCGCAAAGGACATCGATACACAAACATCACCAAACAATATGCAACAATATGATGCATGCATGGAACATGGCAATATGAGTGTGTTGGGCTAATGCAACTAAAATCAGAAGGGTTTGAACAAATTTGAATCAAAGATTCAAATCCCAAATTCAAATATGGCCTTTTAAGGTGCTTTTCCTTGTTCTGATTAAAACATCAATTTAACTTGTTTGATCATGCATGAAAATAGTACAGATGGATAGATTGGATTTTTCTGATCATTTTTCATATATAATTTGTCCAAATTGGAGTTACAGAAAAAAAGTTATGAATTTTTGAAGTTTAAATAATATTCTGGAATTTCCTGATTTAATTTAAATCCAGAAATTCAATTACTGCGTCAGCCTGACGTCAGTGTGACGTCAGCAGGTCAACGGAA
>NW_025284316.1:0-1157 GCF_018294505.1 Triticum aestivum
ACGCCCTCGATTCAATCGTACACTAATCATACACGCAAATGTGTACGATCAAGATCAAGGACTCACGGGAAGATATCACAACACAACTCTAGACACAAATTAAAATAATACAAGCTTTATATTACAAGCCAGGGGCCTCGAGGGCTCGAATACATAAGCTCGAAAACAAAAGAGTCAGCGGAAGCAACAATATCTGAGTACAGACATGAGTTAGACAAATTTTGCCTTAAGAAGGCTAGCACAAAACAACAACGATCGAAAAGGCAAGGCCTCCTGCCTGGGAGCCTCCTAACTACTCTTGGTCATCGGCGTCCGTCACGTGGTAGTAGGCACCCTCGGGGTAGCAGCAGTCGTCAAAGGTGGCATCTGGCTCCTGGACTCCACCATCTGGTTGCAACAACCAGAAAAAAAGAAAGAAGGGGGAAAAGGGGGAGCAAAGCAACCGTGAGTACTCATTCAAAGTACTCGCAAGCAAGGATCTACACTACATATGCAACATTATCAAAGGAAGGCTGTATATGTGGACTGGGCTGCAGAAATGCTAGAATAGAGAGAAGGCCTAGTCCTATCGAAGACTAGTATCTTCTGGAAACCACCATCTTGCAGCAAACAGGAGGGTGTAGAGTAGCATAAAGTAAAGTAGTAGTAGTGTTATCAACCTCGGCCGGAGATCCTTTCTCGACTCCCTGCGAGAAAGAAATCCCAGAGCCATACTATCCAGTTATCATCACAATCAAATCCTCATCACCATCCAGTTCTCATCACAAGTATCCAGTTCTAGTTGTATCGATCGGGATACAACTCCAAGTGTCCGTTACCGTAGGACAGGCTATCGATAGATGTTTTCTTCCCTGCAGGGGTGCACCAACTTACCCACCACGCTCGCTTAACTCCGGCCGGACACACTTTCCAGGGTCATGCCCGGCCTCGGCCAAACAATACGCCGCAACCCGACCTAGGCTTAATAGAGAGGCCAGCACGCCGGACTAAACCTATGCCCCCAGGGGTCATGGGCCATCTCCCCGGAAACTCCTGCACGTTGCGTACGCGGCCGGTGAGCAGACCTAGCTACCTCCCTAAAAAGGCAGGAGCTTACCAGTCCAACCCGGCGCGCGCCGCTCCGTCGCTGACGTCTATTAAGCTTTGGCTGATGTATA
>NW_025284317.1:0-1157 GCF_018294505.1 Triticum aestivum
GGAGCACTATAGAATTTCTGATGAGTATATGTTGTTGACATATTGTTGATCAGAAATGACGTAGAATTTCTGGAAAGCATATAGGGTTATTTTGAAAGTGTTTTTCAATGGAAAGCCTGGATTAAGCTACTTGAACATTGAGCATCAAGATCTATAAGGATAGATCAAAATGCTTAATAATACTTTCAAATGAGCACATACCTTGACATGATCTTGAAGGTGTTCAAGATGGACCAGTCAAAGAAGGAGTTCTTGCCTGAGTTGTAAGGTACGAAGTTAGGACTTAAAGCTCGACCACGGCAGAAAAGAGAGAAAGGACGAAGGTCGTCCCCTATACTTTAGACGTAGGCTCTACAGTATGCCATGCTGAGTATCGCACCTGAAGTGTGCCTTGCCATGAGTCAGTCAAGGGGTACAAGAGTGATCCAAGAATGGATCACAGGACAGCGGTCAAAGTTATCCTTAGAAATTAGTGGACTAAGGAATTTTTCTCTATTATGGAGGTGGTAAAAGAGTTCGTCGTAAAGGGTTACGTCGATGCAAGCTTGACACCTATCCGGATAGCTCTGAGTAGAGATACCGGATACATATAATGGAGCAACAATTTAGAATAGCTCCAAATAGAACAGTTATTTGGATTAGCTCCAAATAGAGCGTGGTAGCTACATCTAGGAGATGACATAGAGATTTGTAAAACACACATGGATCTGAAAGGTTCGGACCCGTTGACTAAAACCTCTCTCACAAGCAACATGATCAAACCTAAAACTCATTGAGTATTAATCACATAGTGATGTGAACTAGACTACTGATTCTAGTAAACTCTTGGGTGTTAGTCACATGGCGATGTGACCTGTGAGTGTTAATCACATGGCGATGTGAACTAGATTATTGACTCTAGTGCAAGTGGGAGACTGTTGGAAATATGCCCTAGAGGCAATAATAAAAGTATTATTATTATATTTCCTTGTTCATGATAATTGTCTTTTATTCATGCTATAACTGTATTATCCGGAAATCGTAATACACGTGTGAATACATAGACCACAATATGTCCCTAGTGAGCCTCTAGTTGACTAGCTCGTTGTGATCAACAGATAGTCATGGTTTCCTGGCTATGGACATTGGATGTCGTTGATAATGGGATCACATCATTA
>NW_025284318.1:0-1157 GCF_018294505.1 Triticum aestivum
TTAATCAGAATAAGAAAAGGCACTTTAAAAGGCCATATTTGAATTTGAAATTTGAATCTTTAATTCAAATTTGCTCAAACCCTACTGGCTTTAGTTGCATTAGCCCAACACACTCATATTGCCATGTTTCATGCATGCATCATATTGTTGCACATTGTTTGGTGATGCCTGTGTATCGTTATCCTTTGCGACAGGATCTGTCCCCGAGGAGTATCGTGATTACCCTAACGAAGAGTCGTATCCGTGCAACGAATCATCAGGCAAGCAACCAACCATTTGATCATATCGATACAATCCCATGTTCTCGCTCCTGCTCTCTTTTACTGCATTAAGACAACGCGATTCAAACTACTGTGTGCTACGGTAGTTGAACCCATTTCCTCTGCATGACCTGTCATTGCCACAGTAACTAGATGAAACCCACTAGCATGTGTAGGAGTTGATTGAGCCATATGTATGTGTTGTTCCTACCTTGCTATGCCTGCTATGCTTAGAGTCGTGTCAGGTCTGGTTCATCTGGGGGATGGGCTAGAGTGAAATGTTTATGTCGGTAATGAGAGTGGTGTGGTGAACACGATTTGGTAAAGGTATCGATGAGAGGCCATGTAGGAGTACATGGTGGGTTGTTTCATTGAAGCCGACCTTAAGCACTGAGATCTGTATGTGTGATTTAAGAATCAACTACTACCATGCATTGGGCCCGAAACCAATGGACCCTCTCGACTTCTTATTCACCCTAGTTCTCCGTCCAGGAGTTGCAAGTAGTTTCTGGTGTTTGTAGCCTACTGGAGGCCGTGGACAGCGCTGACCGTAGGGGTGGGCTGTGAGGCGGTAGGTACGTGGCCGGGTGTACCGAATACCCGTTAGGTATCTCGGGAACCCTGTTCACATCGTTCGGGGCCGTATGGGAAACCTCGGCCGGACTCCCTGCGGATGGAACCTGAATAGGCGATAAACCTGGACTGGAGGCTTAGGTGATTAGGTAGGTCGTGGCCGACACCCACGTTGGGCTTCCGCTTGAAGGTTGCCGAGTACATGTCGTGTAAACGACGGTAAGTGGTGAGAGCGTGTATGAAGAAGTACCCCCTGCAGGGTTAACATGATCTATTCGAATAGCCGCGTCCGCGGTAAAGGACTACTTGGTTGCCTATACAGTT
>NW_025284319.1:0-1157 GCF_018294505.1 Triticum aestivum
GCCGGCGAGGTGGTGCGGCGGGGACCTGCCCCTGTTCCGACCCCGGTCGGGGGAACAGGGAAGGGGAGGGCGACCCGGGGAGGTGGGCTAGGCCGGCTGGGCCTGGGGTCGGCCCAGTTGGGCCAGGGTCCAGTGGGGGGGAAGGGGGTTTCTCTTCTTCTCTTTTTTTTGTTTGTTTCTCCCCTGTTGCATTTTCTTTTCTTTTTATTTATTTTCTTTTCTGTTTTAATTCATTTAAAAGTATTTAGGCATTTTATAAAAATGTGTTTTCTCCACAATATTTATCAGTGCAATATCTGGCATGGCCCGAACATTTTTGTTTAAATTTTTGAGAACTTTTATTTTCCACTTTAAATTTAATTAAGTTTGAATTAGGAGTTTGAAAAGAAATGTGATTCCAATGTGATCAAGCCCTGTTTAGCAACATGATTAGCTTAATCACAGAGAGTTACTGTAGCATGATTCTCGGGGTGTTACAAATCTCCTCCACTACAAGAAATCTCGTCCCGAGATTTAGGAGGTAGAAGGAAACAGTGCGGGGTATTCTTCGCGCAGACGATCCTCTCGTTCCCAAGTGGCCTCATCTTCAGAATGGTGTGACCACTGGACTTTGAGAAACTTGATCGCCTTCTGACGTGTGCGGCGTTCAGCTTGGTCGAGAATGCGGACCGGATGCTCCTTATAGGAGAGGTCTTGCTGCAATTCGAGCACTTCGTGATCCACAGCTCGGATTGGGTCCTTGAAGCAACGGCGGAGCTGTGACACATGGAACACATCGTGAACCTGAGAAAGGTTCGGCGGTAGCTCCAGTTGGTATGCCACTTTTCCACGCCTTTCGAGAATAGTGAATGGGCCAATATAGCGAGGAGCTAGTTTGCCCTTGATCCCGAAGCGGTGAGCACCCTTCATAGGTGTGACTCGAAGATAAGCCTTTTCGCCAGGTTGATAGACCATGTCTTTATGATGACGGTCATACTGACTCTTCTGACGTGACTGAGCAGTCTTGAGATTCTCGCGAATAATGCGGACTTGTTCTTCGGCATCTTGGATAATATCCGGACCGAAGAGTGGACGTTCCCCAGTTTCTGACCAGTTCAGAGGGGTTCGGCACTTTCGTCCATATAACACTTCGAAGGGGGCCATCTTCAGACTAGCTT
>NW_025284320.1:0-1157 GCF_018294505.1 Triticum aestivum
GGCTTTGAACCCGAGATTCACTCTACTTACCTCATGTTGATAGTGTTTGCTAGTTCCTTTAGGATATTAGTAACTTTGCGATAGTCCTCGAGGTCCGTGGTATTTCCTTCTTCCAAATACTATGAACCGCTTATGGCAGATGTTTATTGGATCAAAAGATCACAATTAGAGTACTCTTGAGGAGTTCTCCATTCATAAATCGTGACTCTGCCAGTTCTACCTTTCTGCATGGGTTATCCGGAAGAAATATGTTGAACTTCGTTCGACATGCTAATCCATGCATCCACAACTCAGAAAATCATATGTTCTTTTGAGTTGTCCCATCTTAGTTGTTTCCGACCCTCGCCTATCAATTGATAGTCAAGAGTATGCGTGCATTCGTTTGTCGATGCCTATTACTCTTGTGGCCCGTCAAGCCATTCCGTCCTGAATGACTAGGAGAAACAAACTCCAGTACCTCATCCATATTTAGGATTGGGTCAAAGTAGTTGTGTTCCGCAGATCAAGTTACAATCTAGCTTCTGGTCTGCTCTACCCTGAAGTATTACCTTCTTTATGATAGGAATTTCATGAGAATTGCACCACCTTTTGTGAATTCTTGACATAGTGATACTTCTCGCCATCCTTTTTCATTCCTCGGTTCCGTGTTGATGCAACTGGAATACCGACAAATGAATTGTGATGTGTGAAATCAATACTCCTAGCAACCTCGTTGCTTGGTAGTTAAAGGATAATAATTTTATTCTTAGTATGTTGGTTATTGAATCACCATTCTAAGATTGATCGTGCTACCTAGTCCTTATTTCCTGGTGCACTCTTTGATTGATGAGTTAGGATTTGTCAAGTCCTCGCTCATTTGATCATATCATCTTGCCCTGAAAAGCAAGATTGTTCTCGAGCTTAGTAACATATCGGTGGTTCGTGATTTTCCGAAGATCTTCTCGGAAGTACTACCAGGTTGTCACCTGACCGCTATGTTGAGCTCGTGATCAAGTTGGTTTATTGTAAACCACCCTTTCTCCAAGAATCCGTGTTGGATACTCCTGAGCTAGTTGGTTAAGCTAAACGACAACTTGGAGAGTTGGAAGATAAAAGCTTGCCTGACTTAGTTCGTTCCAAAGGGATATTCTTGTGTAGTGTGTGTTGAAAGAAGATGA
>NW_025284321.1:0-1157 GCF_018294505.1 Triticum aestivum
ACGTAGTGTTTGGCGATTCAAAGCATTTTCGCAAAGAAAAGTTGACGTTTGAGGTCGTGGATTTTCAAAGTGCATATCATGCCATTTTGGGGAGACCAGCCTATGCACGGTTCATGGCTCGACCATGTTACGTGTACCTCAAATTGAAGATGCCCGGTCCCAAAGGTGTGATCACTGTCACCGGTGATAGGAAAAAGGCAGAGGAGTGCTTTCAGAAGGGCTCCAAAATTGCCGATTCCCAAGTGACAGCGGTCGAGTTCGAAGAATACAAGCAAAACGCAGATCCGAGTGACTTGCTGCGATCCAAGAAGCCCGCCGCAGAATCTGCATTCCAGTCGTCCGGTGAGACGAAGCCTGTTCACATTCACCCGACCGACCCCGAAGCAGCTCCGACCCGCATCTCCACAACACTCGACCCAAAATAGGAAGAAGCGCTCATCCAGTTCCTCCGTGAGAACTGGGACATTTTTGCATGGAAGCCCGCTGACATGCTAGGTGTTCCCAGGGGACTGGCTGAGCATCGCCTAAGAGTCGACTCGTCTGCAAAGCCAGTCAAAGAACATCTTCGGCGGTCCGCCGTCCAGAAGAGAAAGGCCATCGGTGAAGAAGTAGCTCGACTGTTGGCGGCAGGATTTATCCGAGAGATATTCCACTCCGAGTGGCTCGCTAATGTCATCATGGTTCCTAAGAAGGACAAGTCGCTCCGAATGTGCATTGATTTCAAGCACATCAACCGGGCCTGCCCGAAAGATCACTTTCCTCTCCCTCGCATAGATCAAATTGTTGACTCGACCGCGGGATGCGAGAGGTTGTCTTTTTTAGATGCTTACTCCGGGTACCACCAGATCCGTCTGTATGGGCCCGATGAAGTAAAAACAGCTTTCATCACTCCATTCGGGTGCTTCTGCTATATCACCATGCCATTCGGCCTCAAGAATGCCGGAGCCACATTTATGCGAATGATCCAGAAGTGTCTACTCACTCAAATCAGTCGGAATGTGGAAGCTTATATGGATGATATTGTTGTCAAGTCACGAAAAGGTTCCGACCTGCTCGCTGACCTCGCCGAAACATTTGCCAACCTCAGAAGGTATGATATCAAGCTCAATCCATCAAAGTGCACATTTGGAGTTCCTGGTGGCAAGTTACTCGGTTTT
>NW_025284322.1:0-1157 GCF_018294505.1 Triticum aestivum
CGCTTGTGCTTTGACTTGTATGCTCTGAGTGTTGGGTCATGAGACCCATGTTTGTAATATCTCGCTCCTCGGAGCCTAATGAATAAATTACTTGAGTCGTAGAGTCATGTTGTGATGCCATGTTGTATTTGCACATATCGAGCATATTGTGTGTATGTTATTGAAATGCTTGGTATGTGTGGGATCTGACCATCTAGTTGTTTATCTTTAGTAGCCTCTCTTACCGGGAAATGTCTCCTAGTGTTTCCACTGAGCCATGGTAGCTTGCTACTGCTCCGGAACACTTAGGCTGGCCGACATGTGTCCTTCTTCGTTCCTGTGTCTGTCCCTTCGGGGAAATGTCACGCTTTGAGTACCGGAGTCCTGTTAGCCCGCTACAGCCCGGTTTACCGGAGTCCTGCTAGCCCAGTGCTACAGCCCGGACCCACTTGCTGATGACCGACACGTTCGAAGCTGGGTCATGGATGCCTGTCCCTGTAAGTATGTGCCACTTTGGGTTTACGACTAGTCATGTCAGCCCGGACTCTTTATCATATGGATGCTAGCGACACTGTCATATACGTGTGCCAAAAGGCGCAAACGGTCCCGGGCAAAGGTAAGGCGACACCCGTGGGAATACCGTGCGTGAGGCCGCAAAGTGATATGAGGTGTTACATGCTAGGTCGATGTGGCATTGAGTCGGGGTCCTGACAGTGTTGGTATCAGAGCTTGACTGCCTGTAGGATTACCAAGCCAAACTGGTCGAAGTTGAGTCTAGAAATTCCTTAGTTATATAAGGGAATTGATTGTGGGATGGAACGTAAGGCTCTTTTACTCCTTATACCTTATGCCTTCTGATCTGAGTCATCATCTTCTCTTCTACGGGGATTAAGAACTAGGCTATCTCCTCTTTCTATCAGGATCACGCGTTACTAATCCGTAGACTTATAGATTGTTGGATTTAAGCTTGAGTTCAGTTTCTACTACTTCCGTATGTTAATTGTTGATCTCGAAATCTTGATATTGTGCTTCGGAGTGGTTATGCCACCATTTTTGTGAATGTCTCAAATCTTTTTTGAGCATTTACAGCCGTTATGCTGTCCGAGTCATCCCAGGTTTCTAAAGAGTCTGATGCATTTGCAAAATCCTTTCCCTCTGGTTTCGATGTTCCTTTATGC
>NW_025284323.1:0-1157 GCF_018294505.1 Triticum aestivum
GTCGGAGACACCAATGCCGCCTCCGCCGGAGGCACCAATGGCCCCGCCATCGCATTATGCGAGTTGCTGGCCGTGAAGCTAGGAATCGGGGGCGGCCCCTGTTGGCCGCCCGCAATCCACGCACTCAACCCCGAGATCAAGGTAGGCACAAGGGCGGTGATCGTCGCTCCGAGTCGTTGTTCCACTTGCTCTTGGACAATCTCCGGAATCCGCGCCACCTGTGCCTTGAGTTCTTGAACCTCTCGCGCCTGGCTTTCCGAGCTGGTCTTTTTCTCCTTCCGCACACCAGCGGTATAGTATGACCCCCATTTTGTCGACAAGCCTTTGCCGGCCACACGACCAGCTGACGTCGGCTTACTGAGCTTATCCTTGTTCTTCATTATATTCAACCCCCTATTTAGAGTGGTGTCCCAAGGGTTGCTCTTAGTCGACCCCGCGCTACTGCTTTCAGTCGCTTGCGGAAGGAATGTGAACCATTTAGAAATTCGGCTTCATTAATTAGAATGCAACCATATGGAGCTAATTACGCGGGGGTGTATTCCTTACCAGAACAAGCTCAAGCCGCCTGGTCTTCGGATCCGTGGTAAGCTCCTTTGTTTTCAGGTCCTTCTTGTACCGGGCCCTGACAAAGTTCCTGGTCTGCTTGTCACCGTATTTATTGAAGAGGGGCGGTAGGCCTTGCTCGGCACGGTCCACCTTCTCCTTGTCCCATATAGGCTCCGCCACTCTGTAACCACCGGGACCGAGTGTGTGTTCCCCTATGTTCAGCTCCCGCATTTGTTTCCCCCACTCACTTGATTGGGAGCTTGCGGTGCTCGAGCAATTGATCTTGAAGTCGTTGTAGTCATCTTCGGTGATCGAAGGATTTTTCTCCTTGATCTTCTCATAACTCTCACCTTTCTCGATCATTCTCTTCACATTGCTTTTCCAAGTAGACAGGGCCTTGCTCATCTTCGTGAGGGCAGCATTGTTCACTTTATTCCCTTTGAGGCTTGTGTTTTCGAATTCAGCGGGGAACTTGTATCGTTCGTGCAGCTTCGTGAAGAGGAGGTGGCGCAAATTCCCTCGGTCAGGATGCCTCAGGTTCTCGGTGTTGATCGAGACGGTGCTCCGGACAATGCACCCGAGCTGAAGCGAGTACCCCTTGACTATTCGTT
>NW_025284324.1:0-1157 GCF_018294505.1 Triticum aestivum
CATTGAGCGCATGAATGCTAAATATAAACTTGCTGGAGATAAGGGTAGAAAACATGTTGTGTTTGCACCTGGAGATCTTGTTTGGTTACATTTGCGTAAGGATAGATTTCCTGATTTGCGCAAATCAAAGTTAATGCCACGTGCTGATGGTCCCTTTAAGGTGTTAGAGAAAATAAATGATAATGCATATAAACTTGAGCTGCCTGCAGATTTTGGGGTTAGTCCCACTTTTAACATTGCAGATTTGAAGCCTTATTTGGGTGAGGAAGATGAACTTCCGTCGAGGACGACTTCATTTCAAGAAGGGGAGGATGATGAGGACATCAATACAATTGTTACACCCACAGCCCCTGCTGCTATACATACTGGACCAATTACTAGAGCTCGTGCACGCCAACTAAATTACCAGAACTTACGTTTCTTGGTAATGATTCTAATGTTCATGAGAATATGATGCTGCCTAAATTGGATACATTTGTTTTGCTTACAAATGAAGGGCCTAGCTTGGAGAAGGATGAACATTGGAGCAAGAACAAGCATGGAGATGATGGCATGCGCAAGGGGAACAAGAACGGAGTTACAAGTGATGATTTCAGGACTTTGAAGCCACCATAATGGGTGCATGAAGCCTTGGACGAAATATACAAGATGCCACTTCATAAATTTCGTCCCGAGGCTATTTTAGATGTTGCGTCACCTTATTATTGGGCCAGGCCCATGTAATTTCGAAATACATAAGTATAGGCTATTTCTAGAGTCCGTATGTGTGGGGAAACAAGAGATAGGATTGATTTCGGACCCCTCCACCAAGGGCCACGAAATTCCCCCCTCTTCCTCCATATATACAGCCCTTAGGGCATCGTTTAGACTTTGGGTTTTGTTTAGATTAAAAGTTCGCCATAGCTGCAACTTCGCGTACTTCGTTTGTGTTCAACGACCAGACAAAGGCGTCACAGAACCCCACCTTGATCAATAAAGTTTTCATCTTATATTCGCAATATCCAGATTGCAATCTTAGTTTCTTGCTTGTTCTTCGTTTGCTCGCAGGAAACAGACCCTCGTGGTCAGGTTGATCGTGCTCCGGCGTGGTCAATAACCTCTCGGAATTGGTTTAGCGATTGCTAAGGCGCGACGTCCTCGCACGTTCGTAGTCGGAT
>NW_025284325.1:0-1157 GCF_018294505.1 Triticum aestivum
TCTCTCTGACTTTTTTTTCTCCTTTTTTTTCTCGTTTTTTTCTCTCTTTTTTTCTCCCTCTTTCCAAAACAAACTAGATAAGATGCAGATTGGATCAAGTGAAGATGTGAACGATCTCAACTATTATTATGACAATGAATGGTGGGTAGCACGTGGTGGAAATTGATGGATGGGTGGTGGACAGCGGAAGAGATAATGATGCAGCGGTGGCGTGACTAATGTGAACAGAACTCGAAACTCTAAATGAACTAGACACTAAGACCAGCAACTCGACACGACGATGCAACCGATAATTCAACTATGCAAGCAATGAAAAGAAAATTGCAAAGGCTCAGACTGGCTTGGACCAAGGATGAATAGATCTAACTCTTTTTTGTGGCTTTTTCTTGGACAATAGGTAAGAAAATAAATCTAATCTAGGAAAACTGGAATTTCTCACCGAGCAACCTGAAAACTGATACCACTTGATAGAGGCGAGGGTGTCCCGATCTTTCGATGAGATGATAACTATCGATTTGGTGGAGACGACTTTGACGATCCGACTACAAACGTGCACGACGTTGCGCCTTAGCAATCGCTAAACCAATCTCTTGAGGTTACTGACGATGCCGGAAGCACGGTCAGCCTGACCACGAAGGTCTATTTCTGCAAGCAATCGAAGAACGAGCAAGAATATGATAAAGCAATCTGAATATTGCAAATATATATGAGGTATTGATAATGGTGGGGATCCGTAAGCAGTCTTGGTCTGGTCGTTGGACACAAACGAAGTACACGAAGTTGCAATGGCTAACTTTTAACTAAACAAATCCCAAGGAAAAAGCTACTAGATGGATCTACTTATATAGGAGCAAGGGGTGGCGGCCAAGGAGGTGGGAGGACGTCCCAAGGCAGCCTAAAACTAACCCTAGGTCGTACAAGGCTCATGGGCCCAAGTGGAGGTGATGTAACACCTTTGGACTTGTAGTTTGACTCGGATTCTGCTGCAGCATCAGATTGTTTCGTCCACAACTCAACGCTCCGGACGAATTTGAAGGTGATTCCAATTGGGTTGGAAAGTGCACGAAATCTAGTTTCCAACAAAAAAAGAATCACCCAATTCGGAGTCCGTATGAAAAACTTGTGTGCGTTTTGAGTCAGGTATGTCTGTGCAGTCC
>NW_025284326.1:0-1157 GCF_018294505.1 Triticum aestivum
ATGACACGTGTCGCGCTCTGATTGGTCGGGGCGCGGCGGCGGACGTTGTCCGGCGCGGGCGGACGCGTCCGGCGCGGCGCGGAGGGAGGAGCTAGGGTTCGTCTGCGGTTGTAATTCGGGATGCCCACATATATATAGGTAGAGGGAGCTAGGAGGCTCCAAATGAGGTGCGGTTTTCGCCCACACGATCGTGATCGAACGACCTAGAGCATGGAAGAGAGTTTGGTGGGTTTTGGGCTGGTTTTAGAGGGGTTTTTTGCTGGACACTCAAATGGACTTTGCGGATGCCCGGTTAACCGTTGGAGTACCAAACGACCTCCGAATGGAACGAAACTTGACCGGTAGTCTCCGGGTGGTATATAAAGACTACTTGACAAGTCTCGGTCCATTCCGAGAAAGTTTGACACACGCACACGTAAGAAAACAAGAGGGGTGCACCGGAGGAGATAGGAGCGCCGGATAGGAAAACGGACAAAGGGGAAAATGCTCAGATGCAAGAGACGAACACGTATGCGAATGCAATGCACATGATGACATGATATGAAAATGCATAACATGGCAAAAAACAAAACGAAAGACAAAACCCGACAACGGAGGGAAAAACATATCACATAGCCGGAAATGGCAAGAGTCGGAGTTACAATAATGGTAAGTTACATGCGGGGTGTTACAACACTCCACCACTACGAGAGGATCTCGTCCCCAGATCTAGGACTGAAAGAACTCCGGATATTCGGAACGGAGATGGTCCTCGCGTTCCCAGGTGGCTTCCCGGTCGGAATGGTGCGACCACTTCACTTTCAGGAATTTGATAGACTTGTTGCGAGTCTTGCGCTCAGTTTCTTCAAGAATAGCAACTGGGTGCTCATGATAAGACAAATCTTCTTGGAGGTCAATCTCTTCGAAGTCGATAGTGCGCTCAGGCGTCTTGAAGCACTTGCGGAGCTGTGACACGTGGAACACATCGTGCACGTTCGCGAAGTTGGAAGGAAGCTCAAGTTGATAGGCGAGGTCGCCTCTTTTGCCAATGATCTTGAAAGGACCCACGTATCTAGGGGCAAGCTTCCCTTTGATACCGAAGCGACGAGTGCCTTTCATTGGAGAGACGCGGAGGTAGACATGGTCTCCGATCTCGAAAGCCAAATCACGATGCTTAC
>NW_025284327.1:0-1157 GCF_018294505.1 Triticum aestivum
TTTCCGGGGTGATAATGCAATCTCATATCATAATCCTTGATAAGTTCTAACCATCTCCTTTGTCTGAGATTCAATTCCTTCTGTGTGAAGATGTACTTCAAACTCTTGTGATCCGTATATACTTCACAATGATTTCCAATGAGAAAATGTCTCCACGTCTTCAGGGCATGCACAACGGCTGCTAACTCCAAATCATGAGTGGCATAATTCAACTCATGGGGCTTAAGTTGTCGTGAAGCATACGAAACAACTCTTCCTTCCTGCATAAGCACTGCTCCAAGTCCTCGACGTGAAGCGTCGCAATACACCTCATAATCCTTAGTCTGATCTGGCAATATCAAAACTGGTGAGGTAACCAATCTTTTCTTCAACTCCTGAAAACTTGCCTCACAGTCCTCAGTCCATATGAATTTGTTATCCTTTTTCAACAACTCAGTCATAGGCTTAGCAATCCTTGAGAAATTCTCAATGAATCTTCGGTAGTATCCTGCGAGTCCAAGAAAACTCCGAATCTCTCCAACTGTCGTTGGTGCTTCCCAATTAGTTACGGTCTCAACCTTTGTGGGGTCAACTGCTATACCTTCTCTGGATATAACGTGTCCGAGGAATCCAACTTCCTTCAACCAAAACTCACATTTGCTGAATTTGGCATATAACTGATGTTCCCTTAATTTCTCCACTACCAAACGCAAATGTTCCTTATGCTCCTCTTCATTCTTTGAATAAACTAGGATGTCATCAATGAACACTACGACGAACTTATCCAAAAACTCCATAAACACTTTGTTCATCAGGTTCATAAAATAAGCTGGTGCGTTAGTCAATCCAAATGACATAACGGTATACTCGTATAGTCCATATCTCGTGGTAAATGCAGTCTTGGGTATGTCTTGCTCCCGAATCTTCAACTGATGGTACCCTGATCGCAAGTCGATCTTGGAAAACACTTTGGATCCTTGCAAACGATCAAACAGATCATTTATCATTGGTAGTGGGTACTTGTTCTTGATTGTTACCGCATTCAATTCACGATAATCAACAACCATTCTCAAAGATCCATCCTTCTTCTCCACTAACAAAACGGGTGATCCCCAAGGTGAAGAGCTTGGGCGTATATAACCTTTATCCAATAGCTCCTTAATCTGCTTCTTAATTTC
>NW_025284328.1:0-1157 GCF_018294505.1 Triticum aestivum
AAATATGACCCCGCTCGACTTCTTATTCACCCTTGTCCTCTGTCCAGGAGTTGCAAGTAGTTTCTGGTGTTTGTAGCTTACTGGAGGCCGTGGACAGCGCTGACCGTAGGGGTGGGCTGTGATGCGGTAGGTACGTGGCACGGTGTACCGGATGCCCGTTAGGTATCTCGGGAACCCTGTTCACATCGTTTGGGGCTGTGAGCGAAACTCCGGCCGGATCTCCTCATGGATGGAACCCGAATAGGCGATAAACCTGGACTAGAGACTTGAGTGTTTAGGTAGGTCGTGGTCTACACCCACGTCGGCTTTCGCTTGAAGTCTGCCGAGCACATGTCGTGTGCAGACGCTAAGTGGTGGAAACATGTATGAAGAAGTACACCCCTGCAGGGTTAACATCATATATTCGAATAGCCGTGTCCGCGGAAAAGGACTTCTGGGTTGCTTATATCAGTTCATAGACAAGTGAAAGTGGATACTTTAAAATGCGCAAGATAAGCGTGAGTGCTATGGATGGCGTTCTCGTAGGGGGACGGGAGCGAATCCATAGTGGTGTATTGATATGGTGAATATGTGGACTCGTGTGCGCCACCTCAAAAGAGTCGCTTGCAGTCGTAGTTCAGGATAGCCACCGAGTCAAAGCTGGCTTGCTACAGTTAAACCCCACCATCCCCTTTGTTGATAATGAAGCATATGTAGTTAGTTCTGATGTAAGTCTTGCTGGGTACATTTGTACTCACGTTTGCCTATTTATGTTTTTGCAGAGAGACTTCGGTCTCGCTAGTAGTTCCGCGTGGACTTCGACGTTTAGCTTGTTACCTCAGCTACGATCTTGTGCCCTCGGCAGGATCTGGTAGATAGTCAGGCTTCTCAGCCTTTTTCATTTATAGATGTCTGTACTCAGACATGATAGCTTCCGCTTGTGCTTTGACTTGTATGCTCTGATTGTTGGGTCATGAGACCCATGTTTGTAATATCTCGCTCCTCGGAGCCTATTGAATAGATTACTTGAGTCATAGAGTCATGTTGTGATGCCATGTTGTATTTGCACATATCAAGCATATTGTGTGTATGTTATTGAAATGCTTGGTATGTGTGGGATCTGACCATCTAGTTGTTTATCTTTAGTAGCCTCTCTTACGGGGAAATGTCTCCTAGTG
>NW_025284329.1:0-1157 GCF_018294505.1 Triticum aestivum
CGTGGACTATTACTCACTATTTAGGGGTCCCGGAGTGATTTTCACAATTAACGAACCCTTGGGTGCGTTTACGTGTCGGTCATCACTAATCCTAGGTTTGTCCGATTCTGGGCTCTTTCATGGACTATTACTCAACGTTTTGGGGTCTCAAAACGCTTTCCATGGTTGTCGAATCCCAAGGTGTGATATGTGTTGGTCGTCAACACTCGTAGTTTGGGTCGGTTCTGGCCCGTTTCTTGGACTATACTTAGTTTTGGGGTCCCGAAGTGATTTCCACGATTGTCGAACCTCGGGGTGCGTTTACATGTGGTCATCAACACTCTCAATTACGGCCAATTCTGGTCTGTTTCGTGCACTATTACTCACTGTTTTGGGTCCCAGAGCGATTTCCACGATTGACGATCCCAGGAGTGCATTTACGTGTCCGTCGTCAACACTCATAGTTTTGGCCAATTCTGACTCGTTTCGTGGACTATTACTCACCGTTTTGGGGTCCTGAAGCGATTTCCACAGTTGTTGAACCCCAAGGTGCGATTACTTGATGGTCGTCAACACTCGCAGTTTTGGCCGATTCTGACGCGTTTCGTGGACTATTACTCACATTTTGGGGTCCTGGAGTGATTTCCACGATTAACTAACCCCTGAGTGCATTTACGTGTCGGTCATCAATAATCCTTGGTTTGTCCGATTCTGGGCTCTTTTGTGGACTATTACTCACCGTTTTGGGGTCCCAAATTGATTTCCATGGTTGTCGATTCCCATGGTGTGCTATGTGTTGGTCGTCAAGACTTGTAGTTTTGGCCGTTTTGGAGTGCATTTACGTGTCCGTCGTCAACACTCGCAGTTTTGGCCAATTCTGACCCGTTTCGTGGACTATTACTCACTGTTTTGTGGTCACGAAGCGATTTCCACAGTCGTTCAACCCCAAGGTGCGATTACGTGTCGGTCGTCAACACTCGCAGTTTTGCCCGATTCTGGCGTGTTTCGTGGACTATTACTCACTATTTAGGGGTCCCGGAGTGATTTTCACAATTAACGAACCCTTGGGTGCGTTTACGTGTCGGTCATCACTAATCCTAGGTTTGTCCGATTCTGGGCTCTTTCATGGACTATTACTCAACGTTTTGGGGTCTCAAAACGCTTTCCATGGTTGTCGA
>NW_025284330.1:0-1157 GCF_018294505.1 Triticum aestivum
GCCCGTTTCATGGACTATTACTCACTATTTTGGGGTCCCGGAGTAATTTCGACGATTGACGAACCCCGTGGTGCGTCATTGTGTCGGTCATCAACACTCTCGTTTTTTGTCGATTCTGACCCATTTCGTGGACTATTACTCACCATTTTGGGGCCCCATAGCGATTTCCATAGTTGTTGAACCCCAAGGTGCACTTACGTGCCGGTCATCAATACTCGCCCTTTTGGCCGATTCTGGCCCGTTTCATGGACTATTACTCACTGTTTGGGGTCCCGGAGTGATTTCCACGATTGACGAACCCCGGGGTGCATATATGTGGCGGTCATCAACACTCGCAGTTTTTGGTGATTCTGACCTGTTTCATGGACTATTAATCACCATTTTGGAGTCCCAGAGCAATTTCCATGGTTGTCGAATCCCAAGGAGTACTTACGTGTTGTTCGTTCGGACTCGCAGTGTGGGCCAATTCTAATCCGTTTCTTGGACTATTACTCAGTTTTGGGGTCTCGAAGTGAATTCCACAATTGACGAACCCCGGGGTGCGTCTACGTGTCGGTCATCAACACTCGCGTTTTTGGTCGATTGTGACCCGTTTCGGGGTCTATTACTCACCGTTTTGGGGTCCCAGAGTGATTTCTATGGTTGTCGAATCCCAAGGAGTGCTTACGTGTTCGTTGTCAAGACTCGTAGTTTTGGATGATTCTGACCCGTTTCTTGGACTATTACTCGGTTTTGGGGTCTTGAAGTGATTTCCACGATTGACGAACCCCAGGGTGTGTCTACGTGTCGGTCATCAACACTCGCGGTTTTTGTCGATTGTGACCCATTTCATGGACTATTACTCACCGTTTTGGGGCCCCGTAGCGATTTCCATAGTTGTTGAACCCCAAGGTGGACTTACATGTCGGTCATCAACACCCGCATTTTTTGTCCATTGTGACCCGTTTCGTGGACTATTACTCACCGTTTTGGGGTCCCGTAGTGTTTTCCATAGTTGTTGAACCCCAAGGTGCACTTATGTGTCAGTCATCAACAATCGCAGTTTTGGCCGATTCTGGCCCGTTTCATGGACTATTACTCACTATTTTGGGGTCCCGGAGTGATTTCAGCACTTGACGAACCCCGGGGTGCGTCTACGTGTCGGTCATCAACACTCT
>NW_025284331.1:0-1157 GCF_018294505.1 Triticum aestivum
GGAGAGGAGAAGGCGGAGAGGGAGAGGGGAAGCACGAGGGGGCAAGTGGGGAGGGGGGCCCGAGGAGGCAGGGCGGTGGCGCAGGTAGGGGCGGCGGCGGAGTGGGTAGGGGCGGCGGCGGAGTGGGTAGGGGCGGCGGCGTAGTGGGTCGGGGCTGAGAGAGAGATGTGAGATTGGGGATCGGGGATTGGGGATTTTAGTGGGGGGAGGCTTAGCAATGGCGCACCCTCTAGGGGTGCACCATAAAAACCGCAATAGCAATGGTGCACCTTCTCCTGGTGCGCCATTAGTAATTTTTTTTGGATTTTTAGTTGCATATAATATTTTTTTAGAAAATGACCATAGATTTTAAAATGTTACGATATAAGTAGTTATTACTAATTTAGTTGCATGAATTTTAGTTGCATGAATTCAAAAAGTGCCCATGAAATTTAAAAATATTCATGAGTTCAAAAAATATACATGAGTTTAAAAATATTCATGAGTTCAAAAAATATTAAAAATATTAAAAAATTGGTATACCAAAGGTGCACCTCCTAGGGGTGCGCCATAAGCACCTTGATAGCAATGGCACACCTTCTCCTGGTGTGCTATTAGTAACTTTTTTCGATTTTTAGTTGCATTCATTTGTGAATTGGTAAAACATTTATGAATATGAAAAAATATTCATGAATTCAAAAAGTGGTCATGAAATTTAAAAATATTCATGAGTTCAAAAAATATTCATGAGTTTAAAAATATTCATGAGTTCAAAAATATTAAAAAATATTCATGAGTTCAAAAAATTAACATAGAATTATTTACAAATAAACATAAATAAAAATTGGTATACCAGAATAAACATAAATAAATATTCATGAGGACTAGAATAGAAGAAATATCATTTCAATATGTCGAAATACAATTGAGAAATGAAGACTACGATTTCAATACAATTGATCTTAGCTAGCTATCTTTTCACAATCTTCTTGCCCTTCTTTTTCGCAAATGGAGTTCTTCTGTTGAACGGACATCCTTTAGGTAGGGTGGTCCTGCTTCTTCTTGTGGTGTATGGAACTTCATCGTCGTCGTCATGCACTACAAAAACAATACACTTCCGTGATGATACGTGTTTGTCACAATAGGTCGCTTTTTTTGTCATGCATGTACATCCATGA
>NW_025284332.1:0-1157 GCF_018294505.1 Triticum aestivum
GGTGTGTTTATGTGTCGGTCATCAACATTTGAAGTTTTGGCCGATTTTGGCCCGTTTCATGGACTATTACTCACTGATTTCAGGTCCCTGAGCAATTTCCATGATTGACGAAACCCGGGGTGCGTTTATGTATTGTTGATCAATAACCCTAGGTTTTACCGATTCAGGGCTCTTTCATGGACTATTACTCACCGTTTTGCAGTCCCAAAGCGATTTCGATGCTTGTCGAACCCCAAGATGTGCTTACGTGCTGGTCGTCAAGACTCGCAGATTGTGCCGATTCTGGCCCGTTTCCTGGACTATTACTCAGTTTTGGGGTCCCGAAGTGATTTCCATGATTGACGAACACCGGGGTGCATTTACATGTCGGTCACCAACACTCACAATTTTGGCCGATTCTGGTACGTTTTCTGCACTGTTACTCACCGTTGTGGGGTCCTGGAGCGATTTCCATGATTGACGATCCCTGGGGTGCGTTTACGTGCCCGTCGTCAACCCTCACAGTTTTGGCCAATTCTGACCCGTTTCGTGAACTATTACTCACCTTTTTGGGATCCCAAAGCGATTTCCATAATTATTGAACCCCAAGGTGCGCTTACATGTTGGTCATCAACAGTCACAGTTTTGGCCGATTCTGGCCCGTTCTGTCGACTATTACTCACTTTTTTGGGGTCCCAGAGTGATTTCCATGATTAACGAACCCCGGGGTGCGTTTACGTGTCAGACATCAACACTCGCGGTTTTTGACGATTTTGGCCCGTTTCATGGACTATTACTCACCGTTTTGCGGTCACGAAGAGATTTCCATAGTTGTTGAACCCCAAGGTGCGCTTACGTGTTGGTCATCAAATCTCATAGTATTGGCCAATTCTGGCCCGTTTCGTGGACTATTACTGACTGTTTTGGGGTCCCGGAGTGATTTCCACGATTAACAAACCCCATGGTGCGTTTAAGTGTCGGTCATCAACACTCGTGGTTTTTGTCGATTCTGGGCCGTTTCATGGACTATTACTCACATTTTTGGGGTCCCAAAGCGATTTCCATGGATGTCGAACCCCAAGCTGCGCTTATGTATCGGTCATCAACAATCGCAGTTTCGGCCGATTCTGGCCCGTTTCTTGGACCATAACTCAGTTTTTGGCTCACGTAGTGATTTC
>NW_025284333.1:0-1157 GCF_018294505.1 Triticum aestivum
CGCCTTGATCCAGCAAGGAGAGAGGGAGAGGTTGAGGAAGACTCCATCCAGCAGCAGCACAACGGCGTGGTGGTGATGGAGGAGCGTGGCAATCCTGCAGGGCTTCGCCAAGCACCTACGGGAGAGGAGGAGGTGTCACGGGAGGGAGGGAGGCGCCAAGGGCTCAGGTATGGATGCCCTCCCTCCCCTCCACTATATATAGGGGCAGGGGAGAGGGGGGAGGCGCAGCCTTGCCCCTTCCTCCAAGGAAGGGGTGCGGCTAAGAGGGGGGGAGGAGTCCATCCTCCCCAAGGCACCTCGGAGGTGCCTTCCCCCTTTAGGACTCTCCCCTTTTTCCTATATCTTGGCGCATGGGCCTCTAGGGGCTGGTGCCCTTGGCCCATGTAGGCCAAGGCGCACCCCCTACAGCCCATGTGCCCCCCCGGGCAGGTGGCCCCACCCGGTGGGCCCCCGGGACCCTTCCGGTGGTCCCGGTACAATACCGATGACCCCGAAACTTGTCCCGATGGCCGAAACAGGACTTCCTATATATAAATCTTTACCTCCGGACCATTCCGGAACTCCTCGTGACGTCCGGGATCTCATCCGGGACTCCGAACAACATTCGGTAACCACATACAAACTTCCTTTATAACCCTAGCGGCATCGAACCTTAAGTGTGTAGACCCTACGGGTTCGGGAGACATGTAGTCATGACCGAGATGTTCTCCGGTCAATAACCAACAGCGGGATCTGGATACCCATGTTGGCTCCCACATGTTCCATGATGATCTCATCGGATGAACCACGATGTCAAGGACTCAATCAATCCCGTATACAATTCCCTTTGTCTAGCGGTATGGTACTTGCCCGAGATTCGATCGTCGGTATACCGATACCTTGTTCAATCTCGTTACCGGCAAGTCTCTTTACTCGTTCCGTAACACATCATCCCGTGATCAACCCCTTGGTCACATTGTGCACATTATGATGATGTCCTACCGAGTGGGCCCAGAGATACCTCTCCGTTTACACGGAGTGACAAAATCCCAGTCTCGATTCGTGCCAACCCAACAGACACTTTCAGAGATACCCGTAGTGTACCTTTATAGCCACCCAGTTACGTTGTGACGTTTGGCACACCCAAAGCACTCCTACGGTATCCGGGAGTTGCACAA
>NW_025284334.1:0-1157 GCF_018294505.1 Triticum aestivum
GTGTGGAATAATAAACGGTAAGAAGTATTCCTAGTCTGGCCTCTAAGACTAGCTCAAGTGTTGCATGATGATTCTGTTTTCCTGGTCATGGGCATGTCTATGCCAGCAACTTTGAGGGCACAATGTTAAGAGAACATTTGTGTTGAATCGACCCGGATTGATGTTATGCTATGAGATTCATTCGTCACAAGTTTATTGGTACATAACACAGAGATGGTTAACGTTTGCATGATTCCTTAGACCATGAGAGTATCGAGTTTCTTCATGCTTGCTTCATGAACTTTGGGGTTTGTTAAACGTCATCCGTAAATGGGTGGCTATTACGGCGGCTTACGGGTTCATGGAAAAGTGTGTCAAGTAACTTGATAGCTCAAGATTGGGATTTGCTCCTCCGACGATGGAGAGATATCTCTGGGCCCTCTCGGTGTTACGGTATCCATCATCGTCTGGCCAGACACTTTGTGATTTGATCATGGGGATGCCGGAATACGATAACGAGAAAAGAGAACAATACCGGTAACGAGGTAACTAGCATAGTGGACAAGTTGTTGATCCACGGGAATGCCAACATGTCTCACCTTGGGTATTTGTAACATATCGCGAAGCAACAGGAATAGCACACGGCAACTGGAGGTTCACTCGAATATTTATTCGTGTGGGTATAGGGGTCAATATGGGTGTCCACGGCTCCGATGTTGATCATTGATCGGAAGGGCTTCCGGGTCATGTCTATACTTCACCGAACCTATAGGGTCACATGCTTAAGGGTCATCTATCTGCTGAATACTAGACAGGGAGTCTGAGAGAAAATCACCGAAAAAGTTTCGGACACCGAAAAGTTTCGGACAGCGGAATCGTACCGCAGAGAGAGGTCATCGGATAAGTTTCGATGATACCGAAAAGTTGTTTCGGGATACACCATTAAGTCAAATTGGTTTCGGCACATGCCTGATAATTCTTGGAGGATGCCAGAATCATTCTGGAAGCTTTTTGGAATTTTCTGAGATAAAAACCGGAAATGTTCCGGAGCTGCCGGAGCCACTTCAGATGCGTTTCGCAGATGAAAATCACTAAAACCGGAATTGTTTCGGAACGCGTTGAAAATCATTTTAGTGGGTACTGGAAATGTTCTTAGCCCACATAAATATTTTCAGTTC
>NW_025284335.1:0-1157 GCF_018294505.1 Triticum aestivum
AACGTGCAAGCATAGCTTCATTCTCCTCAACAATACCACATCTAATCATGCCAGTTTGTAATTCCTGATAATATTCTTCTACAGAATTTTTTCCTTGTCTTAAACGCTGCAATTTTTGAAGCAATTCACGTTGATAATATGGTGGAACCCAACGCGTACGCATAGCAGTTTTCAAAGCAGCCCAAGTAGTTGGAATAGGATATAATCTACAATGTTCAGACCACCATACACATGCAAAACTAGTGAAAGCACAAACAGCAGCAGCAACTCGTCTCTCCTCAGGATATTGTAAACATGTAAATCGTTGTTCAGTTTCTAACTCCCAAGTAAGATATATATCAGGAACATATCTACCCTCAAATGGTGGAATATTCAATTTTAGTTTAGGAATATGGACATCATCTCGTACCTGAGGTGGTGGTGCAGGCCTACCATTACGAATATATACCTGAGGTCGACCTGCTGGTGGTGGTACAGGTGGCTGCACATAGTGTTGATTTTGATCAACCTCATCCTCATAATCTCCCACATAATCATCCTCCTCCACATCAGCAGCAGGAGCCACAGAAGTATCAACAGCAGCACCAACAGTTTGGCCAAACGCAAGAGGAACACGGCTTGCTCGGCGGAGGTCTGCTTCGCGACGTGGAGGTAGTCGTCGTTGTTGTTGTTGGAGAGGTGCGTTAGGTGCAGCGGGTGGTGGTGGTGGAAGACGCGCGAGCAATTCATTAAACTAGTGATCGAGCTTTGTTTCGAACGTCTTCTCAAGGCCAGTGATCTTCTCCATGGCCTCTTCAAAATTGTTCAGCACATCTTGCACCTGTTCAGTCATCATTTGCTGAAACTTATCATGAAGCTCCTTGTTCGATAAATTCTCCCAGTCAATCTCGTCGGCTTGTGATCCTGGCATGGTTAGCAGCAATAGAAACACACAAGAATATGATCCTACAGACTACGAACAAGTGGTGGTGGTGGGTGTCACAAATCCGTCAAGCAAATCTCAAATTCTTACCAGTTCTTACCCAGCAGCAGGCGGTGATCGGCAACCGTTGTAGTCAAAAACTCTCAAAGCTTGGATAGAGCGATTACCAGGGAGAGTCAAACACACGACGTAGATGTATGTGGAGCTGGGAAGGCTTATAATATGGTAGCAAAAA
>NW_025284336.1:0-1157 GCF_018294505.1 Triticum aestivum
ATTGAAAAGCATTTCAAATGAACTCTGAAAAGGTTGAAAGTTGGCATGATATCATCATTTCATCCACATAGCATGTGCAAGAAAGTTGAGAGGGTTACGGCAAAAACTGGATGCACTTCGTGTACAAAACGGACAATCTCTTTCAAAGTATCATGATTTCATCCGGAAACTCGTCTGTTACAAAGGGATTTCATTTTTTAAACCTTATTTGAACTCCTGACTTTTTGTGTGTTCAAAATGCACCATTCAAAGCCACATCATCATTTTTCAATCCTTTCTGACTTCATTTGTTATTTTTCATGCATTTACTCATTATTTCGAGCTATAAGCCCCTAAAATTGAAAAGCATTTCAATTGAACTCTGAAAAGGTTGAAAGTTGGCATGATATCATCATTTCATCCACGTAGCATGTGCAAGAAAGTTGAGAGGGTTACGGCAAAAACTGGATGCACTTCGTGTACAAAACGGACAATCTCTTTCAAAGTATCAGGATTTCATCCGGAAACTCAACTGTTACAAAGGGATTTCATTTTTTAAACCTTATTTGAACTCCTGACTTTTTGTGTGTTCAAAATGCACCATTCAAAGCCACATCATCATTTTTCAATCCTTTCTGACTTCATTTGTTATTTTTCATGCATTTACTAATTATTTTGAGCTATAAGACCCTAAAATTGAAAAGCATTTCAAATGAAAAGGTTGAAAGTTGGCATGATATCATCATTTCATCCACATAGCATGTGCAAGAAAGTTGAGAGGGTTACGGCAAAAACTGGATGCACTTCGTGTACAAAACGGACAATCTCTTTCAAAGTATCAGGATTTCATCCAGAAACTCAACTGTTACAAAGGGATTTCATTTTTTAAACCTTATTTGAACTCCTGACTTTTTGTGTGTTCAAAATGCACCATTCAAAGCCACATCATCATTTTTCAATCCTTTCTGACTTCATTTGTTATTTTTCATGCATTTACTAATTATTTTGAGCTATAAGACCCTAAAATTGAAAAGCATTTCAAATGAACTCTGAAAAGGTTGAAAGTTGGCATGATATCATCATTTCATCCACATAGCATGTGCAAGAAAGTTGAGAGGGTTACGGCAAAAACTGGATGCACTTCGTGTACAAAACGGACAATCTCTTTCAAAGTATCA
>NW_025284337.1:0-1157 GCF_018294505.1 Triticum aestivum
CCTCCGGAGCACGATGACAAGTGGTTCATTGGGGCGGTAGCGGGTAATAGTATTCTCCTTTGGGATCTATGACCTGGTCGAGCAAAAATCCGGCTATTTCCTCTTGAAGTGCTAGTATGCGGTCCGATGGTAGGAGCTTATCCCGCACCGATCTGAACTGTTAAGAAGGAGATCAATATGCATGTGTGTTAGTTGTGTGACTAGATATCGATAATGGTATGAACAGTGTTCTGACAAACGTACCCACTCCTCTCTATCAGATCTGCCCCTTTCGCATGTCATCATGGGAATGTTCTCGCAAACGTAGAATGCACACATATTATTCCCCGGCGCCTGCTTCGGGCCTTTACAAGAATGAAATTGAATCAGATAATGATTAATCAAGCATGATAATTAATTAATAATATTGAAACAATAATTAAAGAGATGGTAGCTAGCTAGTACTACTTAATTACTTACCTTGGGTCGATGCCAAAACAACTTTTTTGCCCACTTGCCTGGAGTCACCTTGATGAACTTTGCTAATGCCCAGCCCGTCAGCAAAGAAAATTAATAAAGGGGTTATTAAATAGTTCATATCAGGAAATGGCGAACTAATAATTAATAGGCCGAGATATAGTTAATAATGATTGAAATTACCTGTTGACTATCCCCTTCACGATGTAGTCTTTAGCTTCTTTAGTTAGTGAGTCCAGTAATTCAACTTTTCCTTCCTCAACTTTAATGTCTATCAAGACCCAGTGCCAACTGCATACGCACACGTTTGCATGTCTTAATTAAGCGGGTATGTGCATAAAATTAATCAACTACCGTAAATCGTATACACTTAATTATTAACATCTAGCTAGCTAGTAAGCAAAAAAACCAGAATTTGTAGTACAAGACAGTGTGACTCACGGGAAGTTGTAAGGAAGTAGTATATCTTCATTGCTATTGAGGCACTTCAAGAACTCTAGCATGCTTTGCTCTACAGCATCTTGACAATATTCAATCTGCCATATGTCCTCATTAATGGTATTTGGGTCAATGAACCCAACGCCATAGCGTCCAGCTTTTTTCATTTCATACATCTTCATCCTACATATAATACCACAAAAAAAGAATATAGTGAGGATAATTACATGTAATGATTGCTCAAAATTATCACTACATAACTA
>NW_025284338.1:0-1157 GCF_018294505.1 Triticum aestivum
GTGTTAAGTATCCGCGAACGCCGAACAGGGCCAGGCCCACCTGTCTCCTAGGTGGTCTCAACCTGCCCTGTCGCTCCGCCACAAAGTAACCGTCGGGGACCGTCGGGAACCCAGGCCCACCTCTACCGGGATGGAGCCACCTGTCCTTTCAGCCCCCAACTCCGTACAGTATCACAGGTAATGTAACAGTGTAAAGTATATAGTATATGCCCGTGATCACCTCCCGAAGTGATCACAGCCCAGTAGTATAGCATGGCAGACGGACAAGAGTGTAGGGCCACTGATGGAACACTAGCATCCTATACTAAGCATTTAGGATTGCGGGTAAGGTATCAATGACTGTAGCAGCAATGACAGGCTATGCATCAGAATAGGATTAACGGAAAGCAGTAACATGCTACACTACTCTAATGCAAGCAGTATAGAGTAGAATAGGCGATATCTGTTGATCAAAGGGGGGGCTTGCCTGGTTGCTCTGGCAAGAGAGAGGGGTCGTCGGTGACGTAGTCGTCCACAGGGGCATCAGCATCGTCACGGGGGCTACCGGAGAGAAAAGGGGGGAGAAACAGTAAATACATAGCAAGCAAGTGCATAACAGGTCAACAAGCAGAGCTAGACATGTTCTAACGCGGTATGAGGTGGTACTGGTTAAGGGGGGAATCATCCGGGAAAGTATTCCCGGTGTTTCGTGTTTTCGGGCAGAGGAGCCGGAGGGGGAAAGTTGCGGGTTCGATAGGTTAGGGGGGTGTGGCGGACGAACGGACTGCGTATCTGGATTCGTCTCGTCGTTCTGAGCAACTTTCGTGTTGAAAATATTTTAATCCGAGTTACGGATTAAAAGATATGATTTTCTAAAGATTTTATGAATTTTCTGAAATTTATTTAATTATTTAACTCTAACATTATCCAGAATAGTGTATGCTGACGTCAGCATGACGTCAGCATGGCGTCAGCAGTCAACAGGGGTGTTGACTGGTCAATCTGACGTGTGGGACCCACTGGTCATAGACTGTTTAGGCTAATCACTATTTAACTAATCTAACTACTGTTTAATTAAACTAATTAGTTAATTAGGTTAATCTAATTATGATTAATTAACTTAATTAATTCCTTAATTAATTAATTAATTTAATTATTATTTATTTATTTAATATATA
>NW_025284339.1:0-1157 GCF_018294505.1 Triticum aestivum
TATCCAAGCTTTGAGAGTTTTTGACTACAACGGTTGCCGATCACCGCCTGCTGCTGGGTAAGAACTGGTAAGAATTTGAGATTTGCTTGACGGATTTGTGACACCCACCACCACCACTTGTTCGTAGTCTGTAGGATCATATTCTTGTGTGTTTCTATTGCTGCTAACCATGCCAGGATCACAAGCCGACGAGATTGACTGGGAGAATTTATCGAACAAGGAGCTTCATGATAAGTTTCAGCAAATGATGACTGAACAGGTGCAAGATGTGCTGAACAATTTTGAAGAGGCCATGGAGAAGATCACTGGCCTTGAGAAGACGTTCGAAACAAAGCTCGATAACAAGTTTAATGAATTGCTCGCGCGTCTTCCACCACCACCACCCGCTGTACCTAACGCACCTCTCCAACAACAACAACAACGACTACCTCCACGTCGCGAAGCAGACCTCCGCCGAGCAAGCCGTGGTCCTCTTGCGTTTGGCCAAACTGTTGGTGCTGCTGTTGATACTTCTGTGGCTCCTGCTGCTGATGCGGAGGAGGATGATTATGTGGGAGATTATGAGGATGAGGTTGATCAAAATCAACACTACATGCAGCCACCTGTACCACCACCAGCAGGTCGACCTCAGGTATATATTCGTAATGGTAGGCCTGCACCACCACCTCAGATACGAGATGATGTCCATATTCCTAAACTGAAATTGAATATTCCACCATTTGAGGGTAGATATGTTCCTGATATATATCTTACTTGGGAGTTAGAAACTGAACAACGATTTACATGTTTACAATATCCTGAGGAGAGACGAGTTGCTGCTGCCGTTTGTGCTTTCACTAGTTTTGCATGTGTATGGTGGTCTGAACATTGTAGATTATATCCTATTCCAACTACTTGGGCTGCTTTGAAAACTGCTATGCGTACGCGTTGGGTTCCACCATATTATCAACGTGAATTGCTTCAAAAATTGCAGCGTTTAAGACAAGGGAAAAATTCTGTAGAAGAATATTATCAGGAATTACAAACTGGCATGATTAGATGTGGTATTGTTGAGGAGAATGAAGCTATGCTTGCACGTTTTCTGGGTGGATTAAATAGAGAGATTCAGACCATTCTAGACTATAAGGAGTATACTAATATCACTCGTTTATTCCATC
>NW_025284340.1:0-1157 GCF_018294505.1 Triticum aestivum
GTTGCTTAATCTGAAATGTGGCTAACAAAAGAGACAAGGTGTACATGTTGTATATGTATATGTCATCCATTTTTACTTCCCTTGATTTTTGCATATATGACACATGAATAGATGAGTAACTTGCATAGTTCATAAAATCTAAAGCCAAAAAATTAGCACAAGAAGTAGAAGGCATGAAAATATTGCAACTCAGTTTGCACATATAAGTGAAGCTCTTATTCATTTCAAAAGATTGACAATGTTCATCATTAAACCATCCCAACATTAGTGAATAAACCTTACTTGCATCAAATTTACATGCTACAACATGCTTAAATAAGCAAACATGCAATAAGTCATTCAACACAGAATCATCACCAAGATTAGAGGTCATATCAAAATGATTAAACATTGGTTCTTTTGCATCTATAGTTAATTCAATGGGTGCACTCAAAATTGTTGGTATTTCAGTTGTTTGATCACATGGCAAAGTCAAATTATCAACGTAGTCCTCTAAAATAGGTGGTGTGATCAAAGTAGTGGGTAGCTCATCAGATGGTGCATTCAAATTGACAAGGCATTCATCATTCTCATGTAGAGATGGAAGATCAGTACCTTTGTCATTACCTCTTATGATCAACTCAGATGATGTAGCCACTCTCGGGGGCGATGTGTCACATGGTGGAGGTGATGTAGTCCTGATAACAACGGATGTGGTTGTCATAGTATGCCTAGTAGTTGAAGGAACAATCATATCAACTCTTGGAATGTGCACCATGCGCTTGTTCTCCTCGTGGCCAACACGTCGTTTTATTTCCTGTTCAGCTTTGCAAGCAAGATGAAACAAATGGTCCATAGGATAACACTCTTCATGAATTAGTATCTCTTGAATATCACGGTTTAATCCTCCCCAAAATCTATCCATAAAATCATCTTCACTTTCTTCTAAAGAGGAATGCAACAAGGTAGTTTGTAAATCATCATAATATTTTGTTACAGTTTCACTACCTTGTTTTAAGTGTTGCAACTTCTTAATCATGTCACGAGTATAATAAGCAGGGACGAAAGTATGTCGCATGGCAAGTTTCAAATCATCCCAAGTAGTAGGTATATAATCAGGGTGTAACCGACAATATTCACTCCACCAAACCAAAGCATAACCAGTGAAAGAACCAACC
>NW_025284341.1:0-1157 GCF_018294505.1 Triticum aestivum
GACCTGCCGGACATCCCTATGGCACAGGATCCGGACAGCCCTATGGCATAGGATCCGGACGACGACGACAACAACGACGGTATATTTACCAAAGTCGATAAGTACTTTGCGGAACATGGGTACGCTGATGAGTTCTGCGGGCCTCTTTCTCAAGAACCCAACCAAGACGACCGCAATCTAGCTGGTACGGCGGAGAAATCCAATTGCAATAGGCGTCGTCTGGCGTTCAGTTCTCAGGAGACGCCTCCAGCTCCTGCCTTCACCGAGCCTCAGATAGCTGAGGTGCGAAATATTATCAGCCCCAACACGCTCAAGAAGGCGGTCTGTGAGCAGAACTCGGTCCCATTACAGGAGATCAAGAAGAAGGGATGGAAACAAAAGACTAACAAGGTCGCCGGTGCGAGCCAGCCGGCACCGACTTCGATCTGTGCTCAGGACGGGCCACCTTCACCTAAGGATATCTCGAGGAGGGTGCATGTGGCGGGTAGGGCGATGCTACCGCCAAATATGCTGAATGCTGCAACCGGTGCTATGCGGAGTCTGCACGACAGTGTTCTTTCTTTGGAGAAGCGGCATCTCAGAGAGAAGGATGTGGCATACCCGGTTTTCGTGGCCAAGGTGCCAGAGGGCAAGGGCTTTGTGGATGGCGACATCGGGGGTACGATCGTCCTGCGGTTTGATGACATCTTTGCTATGTTTAACCTTCATCCGCTGCACTACACCATCGTTTGGCTGTTTTCGCTGAGTATGGAGATGCGGATCATTAGAGACAAGACCCCGGACGTCGTGATAGTCGACCCCTTCTACATGCGTGCCAAGCACTTGAGCAGCGCTGGGGACCGCCAAGTTGCGAGTTCACACCTCGAAGGCGTCATTCTGGCAAACCCAGATAAGGATAACTTCCTTCACTAGTAGAAAAAGGGCCTATAGTCCCGGTTGGTGAGGGCCTTTAGTCCCGGTTCATGAACCGGGACTAAAGGGTCGGTACTAATGCCCTGACCCTTTAGTCCCGGTTCAATCCAAAACCGGGACAGATGGGCCTCCACGTGGCCTGTCCGCTGAGCCCAGGCAGGAGGGCCTTTGGTCCCGGTTGGTGGCACCAACCGGGACCAATAGGCATCCACGCGTCAGCATTTCTCTGGCTGTGGTTTTTGTTT
>NW_025284342.1:0-1157 GCF_018294505.1 Triticum aestivum
AATGATGCATATGTAGTTAGTTCTGATGTAAGTCTTGCTGGGTACATTTGTACTCACGTTTGCCTATTTTATGTTTTTGCAGAGAGACTTCAGTCTCACTAGTAGTTCCACGTGGACTTCGACGTTTAGCTTGTTACCTCAGCTACGATCTTGTGCCCTCGGCAGGATTTGGTAGATAGTCAGGCTTCTCAGCCTTTTTCATTTATAGATGTCTGTACTCAGACATGATAGCTTCCGCTTGTGCTTTGATTTGTATGCTCTGAATGTTGGGTCGTGAGACCCCTGTTTGTAATATCTCGCTCCTCGGAGCCTATTGAATAAATTACTTGAGTCGTAGAGTCATGTTGTGATGCCATGTTGTATTTGCACATATCGAGCATATTGTGTGTATGTTATTGAAATGCTTGGTATGTGTGGGATCTGACCATCTAGTTGTTTATCTTTAGTAGCCTCTCTTACGGGGAAATGTCTCCTAGTGTTTCCACCGAGCCATGGTAGCTTGCTACTGCTCCGGAACACTTAGGCTGGCCGGCATGTGTCCTTCTTCGTTCCTGTGTCTGTACCTTCGGGGAAATGTCACGCGATGAATACCGGAGTCCTGTTAGCCCGCTACAGCCCGGTTCACCGGAGTCCTGCTAGCCCAGTGCTACAGCCTGGATTCACTCGCTGATGACCGACACATTCGATGCTGGGTCATGGATGCCTGTCCCTGTAAGTCTGTGCCACTTTGGGTTTACGACTAGCCATGTCAGCCCGGGCTCCTTATCATATGGATGCTAGCGACACTGTCATATACGTGTGCCAAAAGGCGCAAACGGTCCCGGGCAAAGGTAAGGCGACACCCGTGGGAATACCATGCGTGAGGCCGCAAAGTGATATGAGGTGTTACATGCTAGATCGATGTGGCATTGAGTCGGGGTCCTGACAGCGTTGGTATCAGAGCTTGACTGCCTGTAGGATTACCAAGCCAAACTGGTCGAAGTTGAGTCTAGAAATTCTTTAGTTATATAAGGGAATTGATTGTGGGATGGAACGTAAGGCTCTTTTTATTCCTTATACCTTATGCCCTTCTGATCTGAGTCATCTTATCTTTCCTACGGGGTTAAGGAACTAGGCTTTCTCTTCTTTCTATCAGGATCACGTGTTATTAATCCGTA
>NW_025284343.1:0-1157 GCF_018294505.1 Triticum aestivum
ATCCTACATACATGCATAGTATCAAGAAGGGTTGGTGGAGTTATTGCAGCAAGCCAGCTTTGACTCTTGGCTAGACTATCCTACGATACTCCAACTTGAAATGGTTTTGCGCACACGAGTCCACTACTCACCACTTCAATACACTACCGAGGATCCACCTCCGTCTTCCTACGGAAGAGCCATCCTCGGCACTCACACTTATCTTGAGGCTTTTAGTAGTTTCCATTTACTTGTCTATGAACTGTATAGGCAACCAAGTAGTCCTTTACCGCGGACGCGGCTATTCGAATAGATCATGATAACCCTGCAGGGGTGTACTTCTTCATACATGTTTCCACCACTTAGCGTCTGCACACGATATGTGCTCGGCAGACTTCAAGCGAAAGCCGACGTGGGTGTAGACCACGACCTACCTAAACACTTAAGCCTCTAGTCCAGGTTTATCGCCTATTCAGGTTCCATCCACAGGGAGTCCGGCCGAGGTTTCCCATACGGCCCCGAACGATGTGAACAGGGTTCCCGGGATACCTAACGGGTATTCGGTACACCGTGCCACGTACCTACCGCATCACAGCCCACCCCTACGGTCAGCGCTGTCCACGGCCTCCAGTAGGCTACAAACACCAGAAACTACTTGCAACTCCTGGACAGAGAGCTAGGGTGAATAAGAAGTCGAGCGGGGTCATATTTCAGGGCCCAATGCATGGTAGTAGCTGTATCTTTAATCACATATACAGATCTCAGGGCTTAAGGTCGGCTTCAATGAAACAACCCACCATGTACTCCTACATGGCCTCTCATCGATACCTTTACCAAATCGTGTTCACCACACCACTCTCATTACCAACATAATCATTTCACTCCAGCCCATCACCCCGATGAACCAGACCTGACACGACTCTAAGCATAGCAGGCATAGCAAGGTAGGAACAACACATACATATGGCTCAATCAACTCCTACACATGCTAGTGGGTTTCATCTAGTTACTGTGGCAATGACAGGTCATGCAGAGGAAATGGGTTCAACTACCGTAGCACACAGCAGTTTGAATCGCGTTGTCTTAATGCAGTAAAAGAGAGCAGGAGCGAGAACATGGGATTGTATCGATATGATCAAATGGTTGGTTGCTTGCCTGATGGTTCGATGCACGGATAC
>NW_025284344.1:0-1157 GCF_018294505.1 Triticum aestivum
AGACATTTTATCCTCTTGTCACAATGATCTTCCACTTCACTCTGAAATTATTTGAACCATTCAATAATTCAGACTTGTGTTTCATCAAGTAAATATTCTCAACATCTACTCGAATCATCTGTGAAGTAAGAACATAACGATATTCACTGCATGCCTCAGCACTCATTGGACTGCACACATCAAAAATGTGTTGCTTCCAACAAGTTGCTATCTTGTTCCATCTTACTGAAACCGAGGCTTTTCAGTCATCTTGTCCATGTGGTATGATTTGCATATCTCAAGTGATTCAAAATCAAGTGAGTCCAAACGGTCCATCTGCATGGAGTTTCTTCATGCATATACACCAATAGACATGGTTCGCATGTCTCAAACTTTTCAAAAACGAGTGAGTCCAAAGATCCATCAACATGGAGCTTCTTCATGCGTTTTATACCATTATGACTTATATGGCAGTGCCACAAGTAAGTGGTACTATCATTACTATCTTATATCTTTTGGCATGAAAATGTGTATCACTACGATCGAGATTCAATAAACCATTCCTTTAGGTGCAAGACCATTGAAGGTATTATTCAAAAATAGAGTAACCATTATTCTCCTTAAATGAATAACCGTATTGCGATAGACATAATCCAATCATGACTATGCTCAACGCAAACACCAAATGATAATTATTCTGGTTTAATACTAATCTTGATGGTAGAGGGAGCGTGCGATGTTTGATCACATCAAACTTGGAAACACTTCCAACACATATCGTCAGCTCACCTTCAGCTAGTCTCCGTTTTATTCCGTAGCTTTTATTTCGAGTTACTAACACTTAGCAACCGAACCGGTATCTAATACCCTGGTGCTACTAGGAGTACTAGTAAAGTACACATTAACATAATGTATATCCAATATACTTCTATCGACCTTGCCAGCCCTCTCATCTACCAAGTATCTAGGGTAATGCTGCTCCAGTGGTTGTTCCCCTTATTACAGAAGCACTTAGTCTCGGGTTTGGGTTCAACCTTGGGTTTCTTCACTAGAGCAGCAGCTGAATTGCCGTTTCATGAAGTATCCCTTTGTTCCCTTACCCTTCTTGAAACTAGTGGTTTCACCAACCATCAACGATTGATGCTCCTTCTTGATTTCTACTTTCGCGGTGTCAAACA
>NW_025284345.1:0-1157 GCF_018294505.1 Triticum aestivum
TAATAAAATTAAAAATGATTTAATAAAATTAATTATTAATTAATTAATTAATTAATTAATTAATTAATTAATTAAGTTAATTAATCCTGATTAGATTAACCTAATCACTAATTAAATTAACTAATCTGTAATTATACTAAACAGAGAATGACAGGTGGGTCCCACTGGACCCACATGTCAGGGTTGACCAAGTCAACCCTGTTGACTGCTGACGTCAGCATGACATCATGCTGACGTCATAAATTCGTTTTCAAATTAAATAATTAATTAATTAAATTCCAGAAATTAATATAATCTTTAGAAAATCATATCTTTTAATCCGTAACTCGGATTAAAATATTTTCAACACGAAAGTTGCTCAGAACGACGAGACGATTCCGGGTACGCAGTCCGTTCGTCCGCCACACCCCTCTAACCTATCGAACCCGCAACTTTCCCCCTCCGGCTCCTCTGCCCGAAAACACGAAACACGGGGAATACTTTCCCGGATGTTTTCCCCCCTTCACCGGTATCACCTACTACCGCGTTAGGGCACACCGAACACCGCGTACTGCCTTGTTATATTTTGTGATGCTTTGTTTGCTCTGTATTCATCATTTCTTCCCCCTCTTCTCTCCGGTAGACTACGAGACCGACGCTGCTGCTGCCCAGTTCGACTACGGAGTTGACGACCCCTCTCTCTTGCCAGTGCAACCAGGCAAGCCCCCCCCTTGATCACCAGATATCGCCTATTCTACTCTATACTGCTTGCATTAGATTAGTGTAGCATGTTACTGCTTTCATTAATCCTATTCCGATGCATAGCCTGACATTGTCGCTACATCTGTTGATACCTTACCTGCAATCCTAAATGCTTAGTATAGGATGCTAGTTTATCATCATTGGCCCTACATTCTTGTCAGTCTGCCATGCTATACTACTGGGCTGTGATCACTTCGGGAGGTGATCACGGGCATATACTATATACTTTACACTGTTACATTACCTGTGATACTATTCGGAGTTGGGGGCTGAAGGGGCAGGTGGCTCCATCCAGGTAGTGGTGGGCCTGGGTTCCCGACGGCCCCCGACTGTTACTTTGTGGCGGAGCGGCAGGGCAGGTTGAGACCACCTAGGAGACAGGTGGGCCTGGCCCTGTTCGGCGTTCGCGGATACTT
>NW_025284346.1:0-1157 GCF_018294505.1 Triticum aestivum
AGTGTCTGTTGGGTGACATGGATCAAGACTGGGATTTGTCACTCCGTATGACGGAGAGGTATCACTGGGCCCACTCGGTAATGCATCATCATAATGAGCTCAGAGTGACCAAGTGTCTGGTCACGGGATCATGCATTACGGTACGAGTAAAGTGACTTGCCGGTAACGAGATTGAACGAGGTATTGGGATACCGACGATCGAATCTCGGGCAAGTAACATATCGATAGACAAAGGGAATAGCGTACGGGATTGATTAAATCCTCGACATCGTGGTTCATCCGATGAGATCATCGTGGATCATGTGGGAGCCAACATGGGTATCCAGATCCCGCTGTTGGTTATTGACCGGAGAGTCGTCTCGGTCATGTCTGCTTGTCTCCCGAACCCGTAGGGTCTACACACTTAAGGTTCGGTGACGCTAGGGTTATGAAGATATGTATATGCAGAAACCCGAATGTTGTTCGGAGTCCCGGATGAGATCCCAGATGTCACGAGGAGTTCCGGAATGGTCCGGAGGTAAAGAATTATATATAGGAAGTGCTATTTCGGGCATCGGGACAAGTTTCGGGGTTATCGGTATTGTACCGGGACCACCGGAAGGGTCCCGGGGGTCCACCGGGTGGGGCCACCTGTCCCGGGGGGGCACATGGGCTGTAGGGGGTGCGCCTTGGCCTAGATGGGCCAAGGGCACCAGCCCCTATAGGCCCATGCGCCTAGGGTTTCCACCATGGAAGAGTCCATGTGGTGGAAGGCACCCCTAGGTGCCTTGGGGGGAGGGAAACCTCCCCTTGGCCGCCGCCCCCCCTAGTAGATCTCATCTACTAGGGCCGGCGCCCCCCCTGGCACCCCTATATATAGTGGGGGGGAGAGGAGGGATTTCACACCAGCCCCTGGCGCCTCCATCTCCCCCCCCCCCCGTTACGTCTCTCCCTCGTAGTCTCGGCGAAGCCCTGCTGCTGTGACGCCCTGCATCCACCACCACGCCGTCGTGCTGCTGGATCTTCATCAACCTCTCCTCCCCCCTTGCTGGATCAAGAAGGAGGAGACGTCTCCCATCCCGTACGTGTGTTGAACGCGGAGGTGCCGTCCGTTCGGCGCTGGTCATCGGTGATTTGGATCACGTCGAGTACGACTACATCATCACCGTTCTTTTGAA
>NW_025284347.1:0-1156 GCF_018294505.1 Triticum aestivum
ATCCTTATAGATCTTGATGCTCAATGTTCAAGTAGCTTAATCCAGGCTTTCCATTGAAAAACACTTTCAAAATAACCCTATATGCTTTCCAGAAATTCTACGTCATTTCTGATCAACAATATGTCAACAACATATACTCATCAGAAATTCTATAGTGCTCCCACTCACTTCTTTGGAAATACAAGTTTCTCATAAACTTTGTACAAACCCAAAATTTTTTGATCATCATCAAAGCATACATTCCAACTCCGAGATGCTCACTCCAGTCCTTAGAAGGATTGCTGGAGCTTTGCATACTTATTAGCATCTTTCGGGATTGACAAAACCTTCCGATTGTATCACATACAACCTTTCCTCATTAAAATCGTCGAGGAAACAATGTTTTGACATCCTATCTGCAAGATTTCATAAATAATGCAGTAATCGCTAATATAATTCCAACAGACTCTTAGCATCGCTACGAGTGAGAAAATCTCATCGTAGTTAACTCCTTGAACTTGTCGGAAAACATCTTAACGACAAGTCGAGCTTTCTTAATGGTGACATTTACCATCATTGTCCGTCTTCCTTTTGAAATCCATCTGTACTCATTAGCCTTACGACCATCGAGCCGTTCTGCCAAAGTCTACACTTTGTTTTCATACATGGATCCTCTCTCGGATTTTATGGCCTCAAGCCATTTATCAGAATCCGGGCCCACCATCGCTTCTCCATAGCTCGTAGGTTCATTGTTGTCTAGCAACATGACCTTCAAGACAGGATTATGTACCACTCTGAAGTAGTACGCATCCTTGTCATCCTACGAGGTTTGGGAGTGACTTGATCCGAAGTTTCATGATCAATATCATAAGCTTCCACTTCAATTGGTGTAGGTGCCACAGGAACAACTCCCTGTGCCCTGTCACACACTAGTTGAAGAGACGGTTCAATAACCTCATCAAGTCTCCACCATCCTCCCACTCAATTCTTTCGAGAGAAACTTTTCCTCGAGAAAGGACCCGATTCTAGAAACAATCCATATTGCTTTCGGATCTGAATTAGGAGGTATACCCAACTGTTTTGGGTTTCCTATGAAGATGCATTTTATCCGCTTTGGGTTCGAGCTTATCAACCTGAAACTTTTTCATATAAGCGTCGCAGCCCCAAACTTTTAAGA
>NW_025284348.1:0-1156 GCF_018294505.1 Triticum aestivum
CCACCACCACCACCACCACCACCGCCACCGCCACCACCACCACCATAGGGGGGTGGACTTGTTGTCCTTGGCGCCTCGCCTGGAAACTTGATAAACTTCTTTTGCCATAGAATGAAATGGCGCTTGACATCTCCAAGTCTTTTCTCCCCTTCAGGTGTAGCAATGTCAATCTCCAGGTCCTCAAACCCTTGGACTATGTCCTCCACCGTGACACGAGCATAGCCATCTTGAATGGGGTTGTTGTGGTGGAGTGCTCCAGGTAAACATGGTAAAGCACTGCCGATGGCTACCTTCATGGACATGTTCCCGATAGGATAATACAGATGACATTCTTTCATCTCCTTTATATCGTCCACGGGGTAGCGAGGAGGCTCCGGTGAAGTAATTTCGACCACCAGAGGCTCCGGTGCAGTAATTTGGACCACCAGAGGCTCCGGTGCAGTAATTTGGATCGTCGGTGCATCTGCACCAGCCGGTGGGGCCTCCGTGGAAGCCACGCTGCTTCTCCGCTGCTGGCTTCCGAGATCCGCTGGATGATCTTCATGCTGCACCCGAGCTGCATCTCTTTCGGCTACTAGTACACTCATGGTTTTCTTCATCACATCCATTTCCGATGCCAACCGCGCCACAACATCTGCTTCCCGATCCATCTTTCTCTTACGGCTTCTTTAACCATACGGGTCATCGTTCTGGGGGAACCCTATTTTCCACGGAATGTGCCCCATGCCTCGTACACGTCCTCCGTGTTCAGGATTCCCGAGGGCTTTTGTCAGCGCGTCGTTCTCTCTGTTGAACTTGATCTTCCCCTGTTGAGCATCCCTCATTGCGTTAATAAGGGCTTGGGTGGGTTTAATTAATTTGCCCCGGTAAACACACTCCCCTGTCTCCGGGTTCAGCGTTCCCCCATGCCCGTACCACCAGCTTTTGGCCCTTGGGTCCCATCCCTCCGTACCTGGACGGATTCCTCGCGCCCTCAGCTCGTTCTCCATCTTCTCCAACCTAGGCACCCAAATGCGATACCCTCCTGGCCCCATAACATGATTGTACTCCTTCTTAGCCGCATTTTCCTTATTTTTTTTCGATATTTGAATGAACTGCTCCGATTTCTTTTGCTTCACAAATTCTGGCCAATCATGTTTCAGTTTCTCATATTGTC
>NW_025284349.1:0-1156 GCF_018294505.1 Triticum aestivum
GCTCGTTGAGAGGTGCAGCAATGGTGCTGAAATCTCTCACAAAACGCCTATAGAATCCAGCGAGGCCAAGAAAACTCCTCACTTGTGTGACCGTTTTGGGCTGCGGCCAACTCTCAATAGCTTCAATCTTGGCTTTGTCAACTTCAATTCCCTGTGGAGTAACAACATAGCCAAGAAAAGATACTCGGTCGGTGCAAAAGGTGCACTTCCCAAGGTTACCAAACAAACGTGCATCACGTAGAGCAATAAAAACAGCACGTAAATGTTCCAAATGTTCTTCCAAAGATCTGCTATAAATCAGTATGTCATCAAAGTAAACTACCACAAATCGTCCAATGAAAGCACGTAAAACTTCGTTCATTAATCTCATGAAAGTACTAGGTGCATTAGTTAACCCAAAAGGCATGACTAACCACTCATATAATCCAAACTTAGTTTTAAATGCTGTTTTCCATTCATCTCCCAATTTCATATGAATTTGATGGTAGCCACTACGCAAATCAACTTTGGAGAATATTGTAGAGCCACTCAATTCATCAAGCATATCATCTAGCCTAGGAATAGGATGACGATAACGAATAGTAATATTATTAATGCCTCTACAATCAACACACATACGTGATGTACCATCCTTTTTCGGCACTAGAATAATAGGAACAGCACAAGGTCTAAGGGATTCGCGTATATAACCTTTGTCGAGAAGCTCTTGTACTTGGCGCATAATCTCCTTCGTCTCCTCTGGATTGGTACGGTATGGTGCACGGTTTGGCAGTGAAGCACCGGGAATTAAGTCAATCTGATGCTCAATCCCTCGAATAGGCGGTAATCCCGGTGGCACGTCTTGTGGAAAGACGTCAGCGAACTCCTGCAAAATGTTAGTGACAGCAGGAGGCAAAGAGGAAGGCACGTCCTCGAATGAAAATAATGCCTCTTTGCACACAAAAGCATAACAAACAGATTTGCTGAAATCTAGCTCATCAATATCAGATTTGGTGGCAAATAAACATGCACTTTTCAATTTAATTTCAGAAGCAACACTAGATGGTTTATTATTAGGCTTCATTTGTTGCTCAAATTCTTTTGCCACAATCTGATTTTCACTCTTATTCGTCTCCTGTTTTGCTTTATTAGCTCTATTAATATCATCTTTCAAAAT
>NW_025284350.1:0-1156 GCF_018294505.1 Triticum aestivum
TTGCTTGTTTCAAAATCTGATCTTGCTGTAACTTGTAGGTAAGGTAAGGGAGGCCCAGCAGAAGAAAGACCTTGAGCTAGCTGAGAAGATCAAGCTTGCCGACGAGAAGTTAGCTTCAGTCACCAAGCTTGAACAAGACAATACCAATCTGAAAGCTGCTCTTGGGATTGCCAACAAGGAGGTCAGTCGACTGAAAACTGATAAAGCTGCACTGACCGACCAAGTCAGCAAATTGACTGGGAAGAAAACTGATCTGGAGGCCTTCCTGAGTGGACTTGCCAAGAAGCTGTTTCTTATGCTTGAAGGTAAACCTCTATGCTTGGCAGACATTTCCAATTGTGATTTTTCCATTCGACCATCCTCTTGACTTAGTGACCACCCTTGCAGAATTTTGTCAAAACTTTGAAGAAGAAACTAGCCGGCTGGAGCCAAACCTCGACCCCGTCAATTCTCCGGTGAACGACGAAGTTGCCATGGAAGTTTTCCGACTAGAGTCCCGTGTTGCAGCTGTCGTGGACTATCTCGCAAAGCTAAAGGCCGCCACATCGCGCATCGACTCGACGCTCTGGCCTGAGGAGACACTTCAGAATGACCTTGAGTCGCTGATGGCCCGCTTGAACACGATCCCTGGTCGAGTGCAGGAGTGGAAGAAGTCCTCGGCTCGGTGTGGTGCAGATGTCGCTCTGTGTCTGGCCCGAGTCCACTGCAAAGATGCACGAGAGGAGAAGCTGGCGGCCCTTCGGGTGGCCAATACCAAGAAGCACGACTTCAGATCCTTTATGGAAACTTTCCTTGCAGCTGCCACTCGGATCGCCGACGGGATTGACCTTGATGAATTTGTTGCACCTTCCAGCCCTCCACAGGAGGGGTAAAAAACTTCTTCTGGCTCGACGCTTTGAATTTGCCTCGGTATGCCGAGTGGAATTGTAACCGACAAACCTTAACGGGCTTGACGCCTGAGCACTTTCGGTTCCTTTAGATATCGATTCAAACTTGAATTTGGCGCTTGAATATGATTGCCTTCGGCTCGGAATGTCTTTTGCAGGTTCAAAGCAAGGTGCCTGTACTGCAATCGACTTATTCTTTAGTCCACTTAGGCGAGCACTGGGCTGCAGCTAAGCCCCCCGAGTGAGAGGGTTGCTCTCCACTCGGCAGG
>NW_025284351.1:0-1156 GCF_018294505.1 Triticum aestivum
TTTTGCTCAGCCCCTCTTATAGCGTTGCTAGTTGCAGGTGAAGTTGAAGCTTGTTCCATGTCGGAACATGGATATGTTGGGATATCACAATATCTCTTATTTAATTAATGCATCTATATATTTTGGTAAAGGGTGGAAGGCTCGGCCTTATGCCTGGTGTTTTGTTCCACTCTTGCCGCCCTAGTTACTGTTATACCGGGATTATGTTCCTTGAGTTTGCGTTCCTTACGCGGTCGGGTGATTTATGGGACCCCCTTGACAGTTCGCCTTGAATAAAACTCCTCCAGCAAGGCCCAACCTTGGTTTTACCATTTGCGACCTATACCTTTTTCCCCCGGGTTTTCTAGAGCCCGAGGGTCATCTTTATTTTAAACCCCCGGGCCAGTGTTCCTCTGAGTGCTGGTCCAAACTAGAGCCACTTGCAGCGCCACCTTGGGGAAACTCGAGGATTGGTTTTAGCTGTACGTAGTGTTCATCCGGTGTGCCCGGAGAACGAGATATGTGCAGCTCCTATCGGGATTTGTCGGCACATTCGGGCGGCTTTGCTGGTCTTGTTTTACCATTGTCGAGATGTCTTGTAAACCGGGATTCCGATACTGATCGGGCCTTTCCGGGAGAAGGTTTATCCTTCGTTGACCGTGAGAGCTTATGATGGGCTAAGTTGGGACACCCCTGCAGGGTAATATCTTTCGAAAGCCGTGCCCGCGGTTATGAGGCAGATGGGAATTTGTTAATGTCCGGTTGTAGATAACTTGTCACTTGACCCAAGCTAAAATACATCAACTGCGTGCGTAGCCGTGATGGTCTCTTCTCGGCGGAGCCCGGGAAGTGAACACGGACTGTGTTATGTATGACGTAAGTAGGTGTTCAGGACCTCTTCTCGGTCATTGCTAGATGACGTCCGCTCCATTGCTTCTCTTCTCACTCTCATTTGCGCAAGTTAGCCACCATATATGCTTTTGCCGCCGCAGCTCCATCTCTTTGCACCATGCCCCCCTTTAAGCTTAAATAGTCTTGATCTCGCAGGTGTGAGATTGCTGAGTCCCCGTGACTCACAGATTCTACCAAAACAGTTGCAGGTGCCGACGATGCCAGTGCAGACGATGGCGTCGATCTCAAGTGGGAGTTCGACGAGGAACGTGGTCGTTACTATGTG
>NW_025284352.1:0-1156 GCF_018294505.1 Triticum aestivum
GGGGGGGGGCACACCCCGGAGACACGTGCTGGGCGTTTGCAACCGCCTCAACACTTCCAGATTTGTGAGAGGCCGCCTACGCAAGATTTGACGGTATGCTAGCCCCCGGAGGCCGCCGGCCACAGTCGTAGACGTGCGAAGAGCAATCCGCGTAGAGGGAAGTGTTCAGATACTTCTCCATCACAAAAAATTATGAAAAATTACCATCCGTCCTATAGCACATGTGCCCACGTTGTGTAAAAAACTCATGATTTTATCGCGCTCCAAGTATTTAATACCGTCCCGGCTAACCCTGTAGCGTTTGACCACGGGATCTAGCCCTTTGACTTTGCACGGACGGGCTTTGACCAGTGGACCTCTCCACCCGGTTGTGTTAGGTCGGCCCAGAGGAACACTTTGGAGCAACATCCGGGCCAAACCCACAGCTACATCCACTCCGTGTAGACCCGACGCGTCCGTTTCCCCCCTCCAGGTGCCGGCGGCGGCGGCGGCCGTGAGGGGGGGGCACACCCCGGAGACGCGTGCTGGGCGTTTGCAACCGCCTCAACACTTCCAGATTTGTGAGAGGCCACCTACGCAAGATTTGACGGTATGCTAGCCCCCGGAGGCCGCCGCCCACAGTCGTAGACGTGCGAAGAGCAATCCGCGTAGAGGGAAGTGTTCAGATACTTCTCCATCACAAAAAATTATGAAAATTTACCATCAGTCCTATAGCCCATGTGCCCACGTTGTGTAAAAAACTCATGATTTTATCGCGCTCCAAGTATTTAATAATATTCACGCTGCATCGTTACCGCAGAACGTCTACTACCGTTTCATTGCCGTCCGTGAGGGGGGCCACAACCCGGAGACGCGTGCCGCCTCTTCGGACATGCCACAACACCACCCCGCATGTATGAGGGCCCGGTACGACGCTCCGGTGGCATTGCTACCCCCCAGGGCCCCCGTCCCGGCTAACCCTGTAGCGTTTGACCACGGGATCTAGCCCTTTGACTTTGCACGGACGGGCTTTGACCAGTGGACCTCTCCACCCGGTTGTGTTAGGTCGGCCCAGAGGAACACTTTGGAGCAACATCCGGGCCAAACCCACAGCTACATCCACTCCGTGTAGACCCGACGCGTCCGTTTCCCCCCTCCAGGTGCCGGCGGCGGCGGC
>NW_025284353.1:0-1156 GCF_018294505.1 Triticum aestivum
CTTTCCATGGTTGTCGAACCCAAAGGTGTGCTATGTGTTGGTCGTCAACACTCGTAGTTTGGGTCGGTTCTCGCCCGTTTCTTGGACTATACCTAGTTTTGGGGTCCCGAAGTGATTTCCACCATTGACGAACCTCGGGGTGTGTTTACGTGTGGTCATCAACACTCTCAATTTCGGCCAATTCCGGTCCGTTTCGTGCACTATTACTCACCGTTTTGGGTCCCAGAGCGATTTCCATGATTGACGATCCCAGGAGTGCATTTACGTGTCCGTCGTCAACACTCACAGTTTTGGCCAATTCTGACCCGTTTCGTGGACAATTACTCACCGTTTTGGGGTCCCCAAGCGATTTCCACAGTCGTTCAACCCCAAGGTGCGCTTACGTGTCGGTCGTCAACACTCATAGTTTTGGCCGATTCTGACCCGGTTCGTGGACTATTACTCACTATTTTGGGGTCCTGGAGTGATTTCCATGATTAACGAACCCCTGAGTGCGTTTACATGTCGGCCATCAATAATCCTAGGTTTGTCCGATTCTGGGCTCTTTCATGGACTATTACTCACCGTTTTGGGGTCCCAAAACACTTTCCATGGTTGTCGAACCCAAAGGTGTGCTATGTGTTGGTCGTCAACACTCGTAGTTTGGGTCGGTTCTCGCCCGTTTCTTGGACTATACCTAGTTTTGGGGTCCCGAAGTGATTTCCACCATTGACGAACCTCGGGGTGTGTTTACGTGTGGTCATCAACACTCTCAATTTCGGCCAATTCCGGTCCGTTTCGTGCACTATTACTCACCGTTTTGGGTCCCAGAGCGATTTCCATGATTGACGATCCCAGGAGTGCATTTACGTGTCCGTCGTCAACACTCACAGTTTTGGCCAATTCTGACCCGTTTCGTGGACAATTACTCACCGTTTTGGGGTCCCCAAGCGATTTCCACAGTCGTTCAACCCCAAGGTGCGCTTACGTGTCGGTCGTCAACACTCATAGTTTTGGCCGATTCTGACCCGGTTCGTGGACTATTACTCACTATTTTGGGGTCCTGGAGTGATTTCCATGATTAACGAACCCCTGAGTGCGTTTACATGTCGGCCATCAATAATCCTAGGTTTGTCCGATTCTGGGCTCTTTCATGGACTATTACTCACCGTTTTGG
>NW_025284354.1:0-1156 GCF_018294505.1 Triticum aestivum
GTTGATTCTCAACTTCACTCTGAAATTCCTTGAACTTTTCAAAGGTCTCAGACTTGTGTTTCATCAAGTAGACATACCCATATCTACTCAAGTCATCAGTGAGGGTGAGAACATAACGATAGCCACCGCGAGCCTCAACACTCATTGGACCGCACACATCAGTATGTATGATTTCCAATAAGTTGGTTGCTCTCTCCATTGTTCCTGAGAATGGAGTCTTGGTCATTTTACCCATGAGGCATGGTTCGCATGTGTCAAATGATTCGTAATCAAGAGACTCTAAAAGTCCATCAGCATGGAGCTTCTTCATGCGTTTGACACCTATGTGACCGAGGCGGCAGTGCCACAAGTATGTGGGACTATCACTATCAATCTTACATCTTTTGGTACTTACACTATGAATATGTGTAGCATTACGCTCGAGATTCATAAAGAATAAACCATTCACCATCAGAGCATGACCATAAAACATATCTCTCATATAAATAGAACAACCATTATTCTCGGATTTAAATGAGTAGCCATCTCGAATTAAACGAGATCCTGATACAATGTTCATGCTCAAACTTGGCACAAAATAACAATTATTGAGGTTCAAAACTAATCCCGTAGGTAAATGTAGAGGTAGCGTGCCGACGGCGATCACATCGACTTTGGAACCATTCCCGACGCGCATCGTCACCTTGTCCTTCGCCAGTCTCCGTTTATTCCGCAGCTCCTGTTGTGTGTTACAAATATGAGCAACGGCACCGGTATCAAATACCCAGGAGTTACTACGATTACTGGTAAGGTACACATCAATTACATGTATATCAAATATACCTTTGGTTTTGCCGGCCTTCTTGTCCGCTAAGTATTTGGGGCAGTTCCGCTTCCAGTGACCACTTTCCTTGCAATAAAAACACTCAGTCTCGGGCTTGGGTCCATTCTTTGGCTTCTTCCCGGCAGCTTGCTTGCTGGGCGCGGCAACTACCTTGCCGTCCTTCTTGAAGTTCTTTTTACCCTTGCCCTTCTTGAACTTAGTGGTTTTATTGATCATCAACACTTGATGTTCCTTTCTGACTTCTACCTCTGCTGATTTCAGCATAGCAAATACTTCAGGAATGGTCTTTTCCATCCCCTGCATATTGAAGTTCATCACAAAGCTCTTGTAGCT
>NW_025284355.1:0-1156 GCF_018294505.1 Triticum aestivum
GAGGCTGACAAGGTCACCTTTGCTGCATATCATCTTGAAGGCCCCGCCAGTCTATGGTGGGAGAATTATGGAGCTATGCGCCCAGCGGGCCATGTCACTACTTGGGCTGAGTTCAGCGAGGCTTTCCGTGAACATCACATTCCGGAGGGTCTCATGGACCGTAAACGTGAAGAATTTTGCAATTTCACCCAAGGCCGACTTTCTGTGGATGCCTATAGCAGGGAGTTTGGTAATCTCGCCCGATATGCAACTGAGGAAGTGTCTACTGACGCCAAGAAGCAAGCAAGGTTCCGTAAGGGCCTTAGTCCTGAGCTTCGCCGCGACCTCCGTCTGCATGAGTGCACATCTTTTCAGAAACTTGTCAACAAAGCCATCAGTGCTGAAACTGGTCAGACTGACTATGACGCAACACGCAAGCATGGGCGTGACATGGGTTCCTCATCCGGTGCTGGTCCTCAGAAGCGCCGCGTGTGGGTGCCCAACACGGCCCTGCCACCCAGGTTCACACCGAGGCCATCTTTCCAGGCGCCTCGCCCCGTTCAACAGTCTGCTCCAGCCAAGCCCTATGGGGGTCCAATCAATAATGCTCCTCCACGTACCAGTTCCGTGACTTGTTTCAAGTGTGGGGAATCTGGTCACTATATGCGTGAGTGTCCCCAGACCAACCCCAACCAATCTGCTAAAGCTGTTGGCCGTGGCAAGCCGACAGGAAAAATATTCCACGCCAAGCCGGTCACCGCTTCACGTGGCCATGTCAACTGTATCTCTGCCGAAGAAGCTCAAGAGGATCCCAACGTCGTTCTCGGTACGCTTCTTGTTAATTGCCACCCGGCATCTGTTCTTTTCGATACAGGAGCCTCTCATTCTTTTATATCTGAAAATTATGCTCGTTTGCATAACGTTGCATTCTGTGACTTGCCATCCACTATGGAAATTTCTACCCCTGGTTCTAGATGGCAGACCTCTAGGGTAAGTTATGGAAATGAAATCCAAGTCAACAGACTTGTTTTCCTTGCGTCTTTGATAGCCCTTAAATCTTCAGATATTAATATCATTCTGGGTATGGACTGGATGTCAGCTCATCATGCCCAAATTGATTGCTTCTCTAGGACTGTTCAACTCACCCATCCTTCGGGGAAGATAGTCAATGTCTTGA
>NW_025284356.1:0-1156 GCF_018294505.1 Triticum aestivum
GCGGCGGTTGAGTAGGGGAATCGAGGGTGCGGGGGGTCGGCGGCGGCGGCCGGTGGACTGGGGGGTGCTCGGCGGCGAGGGGGACCGGATCTGGCGAGGTGGGATAGCGATCGAGATGGAGGGGGATCGAGATCGAGTGTCCATGAAATTTAAAAATATTCATGATAGTTCAAAAAGTACCCATGAAATACAATCGAGAAATGAAGGCTACGATTTAAATACAATCAATCTTAGCTAGCTATCTGTTCACAATCTTCTTGCCCTTCTTTTTCGCAAATGGAGTTCTTCTGTGGAACGGACGTCCTTTAGGTAGGGTGGTCCTGCTTCTTCTTGTGGTGTATGCTGCTACTTCATCATCGTCGTCATGTTCGATCCTCGGGTCGCCGTACTTGTCGAAGTCTTGCTCATTGGCTACTCTATCCATTCCGATGATCTTCCTTTTGCCTCTCCTCACGACAACACGACTGGGCTTTGGCGGGTCGGTAATGAAGAAGCATTGGTCCACTTGGGAAGCCAGTACCCATGGCTCATTTTTCGCGGTGACGTTTGCGCCCGCGGTCTTGGATTTGGCTTCGGGTATAACCATGGTGGTGAAATACCGGTCTTCTTTTATGACATTCTTGGCCCATCTGACACGGAACATCAGGACCTTCTCTCCAGCGTAGCTCAACTCCCAGATCTCCTCGATCCTTCCGTAGTATCTGTCCTTGTCGTTACCGGTGTAGGATTCCATCGTTACCCCGGAGTTCTGATAACCATCGCTCTTCATGTCCTTGGCCTCGGTGTAGAATGTGTAGCCGTTGATATCGTACGCCTCATAGGTCATCAGGTTGTGCTCGGCGCCCTGTGACAAGGCGAATATGAGTTGTTCTTCCGCGGAAGAATCCTCATGTAAAGGGTACGACAGAAGCTTCTACTTGAACCAACGCGTGAAACATGAGTTGTGCTCTTTGAGTATATCTCCGTCCGTCCTCTGTTGGCCTCGGTCATTGTACGTCTTCTTAATAAAGGTTTTGTGCTCTACCACCCAAGGATCGACCACGTCTATGTGTTGTAGCGCGACTAGGTTTGCTCTTTCAAAGTCGGCGAGTCGACCCTCGAAGTCGACATGCATTTCGCGGCGACCCTCACGGTGACCCCATCCAGCGAGCCTGCC
>NW_025284357.1:0-1156 GCF_018294505.1 Triticum aestivum
AACAATCTTATAAGTCTACTGATTAGTAACACGTGATCCTAATAGAAAGAAGAGATAGCCTAGTTCTTAATCCCCGCAGGAAAGATAAGATGACTCAGATCAGAAGGGCATGAGGTATAAGGAGTAAAAAGAGCCTTACGTTCCATCCCACAATCAATTCCCTTATATAACTAAAGAATTTCTAAACTCAACTTCGACCAGTTTGGCTTGGTAATCCTACAGGCAGTCAAGCTCTGATACCAACGCTGTCAGGACCCCGACTCAATGCCACATCGATCTAGCATGTAACACCTCATATCACTTTGCGGCCTCACGCACGGTATTCCCACGGGTGTCGCCTTACCTTTGCCCGGGACCGTTTGCGCCTTTTGGCACACATATATGACAGTGTCGCTAGCATCCATATGATAAGGAGCCCGGGCTGACATGGCTAGTCGTAAACCCAAAGCGGCACAGACTTACAGGGACAGGCATCCATGACCCAACATCGAACGTGTCGGTCATCAGCGAGTGAATCCAGGCTGTAGCACTGGGCTAGCAGGACTCCGGTGAACCGGGCTGTAGCGGGCTAATAGGACTCCGGTATTCACCGCGTGACATTTCCCCGAAGGGACAGACACAGGAACGAAGAAGGACACATGCCGGTCAGCCTAAGTGTTCCGGAGCAGTAGCAAGCTACCATGGCTCGGTGGAAACACTAGGAGACATTTCCCCGTAAAAGAGGCTACTAAAGATAAACAACTAGATGGTCAGATCCCACACATACCAAGCATTTCAATAACATACACACAATATGCTCGATATGTGCAAATACAACATGGCATCACAACATGACTCTATGACTCAAGTAATCTATTCAATAGGCTCCGAGGAGCGAGATATTACAAACATGGGTCTCATGACCCAACATTCAGAGCATACAAATCAAGCACAAGCGGAAGCTATCATGTCTGAGTACAGACATCTATAAATGAAAAAGGCTGAGAAGCCTGACTATCTACCAAATCCTGCCGAGGCACAAGATCGTAGCTGAGGTAACAAGCTAAACGTCGAAGACCACGCGGAAATACTAGTGAGACTGAAGTCTCTCTGCAAAAACATAAAATAGGCAAACGTGAGTACAAATGTACCCAGCAAGACTTACATCAGAACTATC
>NW_025284358.1:0-1156 GCF_018294505.1 Triticum aestivum
AAGAAAACTCCTCACTTGTGTGACCGTTTTGGGTTGCGGCCAACTCTCAATAGCTTCAATCTTGGCTTTATCAACTTCAATTCCCTGTGGAGTAACAACATAGCCAAGAAAAGATACTCGGTCGGTGCAAAAGGTGCACTTCCCAAGGTTACCAAACAAACGTGCATCACGTAGAGCAATAAAAACAACACGTAAATGTTCCAAATGTTCTTCCAAAGATCTGCTATAAATCAATATGTCATCAAAGTAAACTACCACAAATCGTCCAATGAAAGCACGTAAAACTTCGTTCATTAATCTCATGAAAGTACTAGGTGCATTAGTTAACCCAAAAGGCATGACTAACCACTCATATAATCCAAACTTAGTTTTGAATGCTGTTTTCCATTCATCTCCCAATTTCATACGAATTTGATGGTATCCACTACGCAAATCAACTTTGGAGAATATTGTAGAGCCACTCAATTCGTCAAGCATATCATCTAGCCTAGGAATAGGATGACGATAACGAATAGTAATATTATTAATGCCTCTACAATCAACACACATACGTGATGTACCATCCTTTTTCGGCACTAGAATAATAGGAATAGCACAAGGACTAAGGGATTCGCGTATATAACCTTTGTCGAGAAGCTCTTGTACTTGACACATAATCTCCTTCGTCTCCTCTGGATTGGTACGGTATGGTGCACGGTTTGGCAGTGAAGCACCGGGAATTAAGTCAATCTGATGCTCAATCCCTCGAATAGGCGGTAATCCCGATGGCACGTCTTGTGGAAAGACGTCAGCGAACTCCTGCAAAATGTTAGTGACAGCAGGAGGCAAAGAGGAAGGCACGTCCTCGAATGAAAATAATGCCTCTTTGCACACAAAAGCATAGCAAACAGATTTGCTGAAATCTAGCTCATCAATATCAGATTTGGTGGCAAATAAACATGCACTTTTCAATTTAATTTCAGAAGCAACACTAGATGGTTTATTATTAGGCTTCATTTGCTGCTCAAATTCTTTTGCCACAATCTGATTTTCACTCTTATTCGTCTCCTGTTTTGCTTTATTAGCTCTATTAATATCATCTTTCAAAATGGAATCAGGAGTCATAGGAAGCAAAGTAATATTTTTATCCTTATGAACAAGAGTATAGTGATTGTTT
>NW_025284359.1:0-1156 GCF_018294505.1 Triticum aestivum
CTTCGCGCGTCTACGATTGTGGTCGGTGGCCTCCGGGGGCTAGCATGCCGCCAAATCTTGCGTAGGCGGCCTCTCACAAGTCTGGAAGTGTTGTAGCGGTTGCAAACGCCCGACACACGTGTCCGGGGTGTGCCCCCCCCCTCACGGACGGCGCCGCCGCCGGCACCTGGAGGGGGCAAACGGACGCGTCGGGTCTACACGGAGGGGATCTTGCTGTGGGTCTGGCCCGGATGTTGCTCCAAAGTGTTCCTATGGGCTGACCTAACACAACCGGGTGGGGAGCTCCACTGGTCAAAGCCCGTCCGTGCAAAGTCAAAGTGCTAGATCCCGTGGTCAAACGCTACAGGGTTAGGCGGGACGGGGGCACTGGGGGTAGCAATGCCACCGGAGCGTCGCACCGGGCCCTCATACGTGCGGGGTGGTGTGGTCGCATGTCCAAAGAGGCGGGACGCGTCTCCGGGGCGTGGCCCCCCCTCGCAGACGGCGATGACACGGTAGTAGACGTTCTGCGGTAACGATGCGGCGTCAATATTACTAAATACTCGGAGCGCGATAAAATCATGAGTTTTTTTGCACAGCGTGGGCACATGTTCTATAGGAACGATGGTATTTTTTTCATAATTTTGGTGATGGAGAAGTATCCGAAAAATTCTCTCTACGCGGATTACCCTTCGCGCGTCTACGGCTGTGGCCGGCGGCCTCCGGGGGCTAGCATGCCACCAAATCTTGCGTAGGCGGCCTCTCACAAGTCTGTAAGTGTTGTGGCGGTTGCAAACATCCGGCTCGCGTGTCCGGGGTGTGCCCCCCCTGACGGACGGCACCGACCCGTCGGGTCTACACGGAGGGGATCTTGCTGTGGGTCTGGCCCGGATGTTGCTCCAAAGTGTTCCTATGGGCTGACATAACACAACCGGGTGGGGAGGTGCACTGGTCAAAGCCCATCCGTGCAAAGTCAAAGGGCTAGATCCCGTGGTCAAACGCTACAGGGTTAGGCGGGACAGGGGCACTTGGGGGGTAGCAATGCCACCGGAGCGTCGCACCGGGCCCTCATACATGCGGGGTGGTGTGGTGGCATGTCCGAAGAGGCGGGACGCGTCTCCGGGGCGTGGCCCCCCTCACGGACGACGATGACACGGTAGTAGACGTTCTGCGGTAA
>NW_025284360.1:0-1156 GCF_018294505.1 Triticum aestivum
ACAATGTTCAGACCACCATACACATGCAAAACTAGTGAAAGCACAAACGGCAGCAGCAACTCGTCTCTCCTCAGGATATTGTAAACATGTAAATCGTTGTTCAGTTTCTAACTCCCAAGTAAGATATATATCAGGAACATATCTACCCTCAAATGGTGGAATATTCAATTTCAGTTTAGGAATATGGACATCATCTCGTACCTGAGGTGGTGGTGCAGGCCTACCATTACGAATATATACCTGAGGTCGACCTGCTGGTGGTGGTACAGGTGGCTGCATGTAGTGTTGATTTTGATCAACCTCATCCTCATAATCTCCCACATAATCATCCTCCTCCGCATCAGCAGCAGGAGCCACAGAAGTATCAACAGCAGCACCAACAGTTTGGCCAAACGCAAGAGGAACACGGCTTGCTCGGCGGAGGTCTGCTTCGCGACGTGGAGGTAGCCGTTGTTATTGTTGTTGTTGGAGAGGTGCGTTAGGTGCAGCGGGTGGTGGTGGTGGAAGACGCGCGAGCAATTCATTAAACTTGTTATCGAGCTTTGTTTCGAACGTCTTCTCAAGGCCAGTGATCTTCTCCATGGCCTCTTCAAAATTGTTCAGCACATCTTGCACATGTTCAGTCATCATTTGCTGAAACTTATCATGAAGCTCCTTGTTCGATAAATTCTCCCAGTCAATCTCGTCGGCTTGTGATCCTGGCATGGTTAGCAGCAATAGAAACACACAAGAATATGATCCTACAGACTACTAATAAGTGGTGGTGGTGTATCACAAATCCGTCAAGCAAATCTCAAATTCTTACCAGTTCTTACCCAGCAGCAGGCGGTGATCGGCAACCGTTGTAGTCAAAAACTCTCAAAGCTTGGATAGAGCGATTACCAGGGAGAGTCAAACACACGACGTAGATGTATGTGGAGCTGGGAAGGCTTATAGTATGGTAGCAAAAAGGGTCAGCAATAATCAATTCAGAGATGCAAAGTTGAATAAACGCTCAACGACGGTACTGTGCTGGTCCTAGGCTAGACTGTGCTAGAGACGCGAGCCTAGAACACCAACAAAATCACGGCGCGGCACGTAAACAAGGGAAAAGCACACTCTGAATTTTTTTTCGCTCTTTTTTTTTGCGCTGCTTTTTTTTTGCGCTCTTTTTTTT
>NW_025284361.1:0-1156 GCF_018294505.1 Triticum aestivum
GTGGACAGCGCTGACCGTAGGGGTGGGCTGTGATGCGGTAGGTACGTGGCACGGTGTACCGGATGCCCGTTTGGTATCTCGGGAACCCTGTTCACATCGTTTGGGGCTGTGAGCGAAACTCCGGCCGGATCTCCTCATGGATGGAACCCGAATAGGCGATAAACCTGGACTAGAGGCTTGAGTGTTTAGGTAGGTCGTGGTCTACACCCACGTCGGCTTTCGCTTGAAGTCTGCCGAGCACATGTCGTGTGCAGACGCTAAGTGGTGGAAACATGTATGAAGAAGTACACCCCTGCAGGGTTATCATCATCTATTCGAATAGCCGTGTCCGCGGAAAAGGACTTCTGGGTTGCTTATATCAGTTCATAGACAAGTGAAAGTGGATACTCTAAAATACGCAAGATAAGCGTGAGTGCTATGTATGGCATTCTCGTAGGGAGATGGGAGTGGATCCATAGTGGTGTATTGATATGGTGAATATGTGGACTCGTGTGCGCCACCTCAAAGAGTTGCTTGCAGTCGTAGTTTAGGATAGCCACCGAGTCAAAGCTGGCTTGCTGCAGTTAAACCCCACCATCCCCTTGTTGATAATGATGCATATGTAGATAGTTCTGATGTAAGTCTTGCTGGGTACATTTGTACTCACGTTTGCCTATTTTATGTTTTTGCAGAGAGACTTCGGTCTTGCTAGTAGTTCCGCATGGACTTCGACGTTTAGCTTGTTACCTCAGCTACGATCTTGTGCCTCGGCAGGATCTGGTAGATAGTCAGGCTTCTCAGCCTTTTTCAGTTATAGATGTCTGTACCCAGACCAGATAGCTTCCGCTTGTGTTTTGACTTGTATGCTCTGAATGTTGGGTCATGAGACCTATGTTTGTAATATCTCGCTCCTCGGAGCCTAATGAATAAATACTTGAGTCATAGAGTCATGTTGTGATGCCATGTTGTGTTTGCACATATCGAGCATATTGTGTGTATGTTATTGAAATGCTTGGTATGTGTGGGATCTGACCATCTAGTTGTTTATCTTTAGTAGCCTCTCTTACCGGGAAATGTCTCCTAGTGTTTCCACCGAGCCATGGTAGCTTGCTACTGCTCCGGAACACTTAGGCTGGCCGGCATGTGTCCTTCTTCGTTCCTGTGTCTGTCCCTTCGG
>NW_025284362.1:0-1156 GCF_018294505.1 Triticum aestivum
TGGGGGCGCCGGTTGGGCCGGGGGAAGGGCTGGCCCAGATGGGCCAGGGGAGGTTCCCTCCCTCTTTTCTTCTTCCTTTCTTTTCTTTTATTATTTTCCTTTTCTGCTTTCTGTTTTAGTTTAATTAAAATGCCAAAACATTTTACAAAAATTTGTGCACCCCACCATAATTAGGTTTGCTATTTTAGACAACCCCCGAACAATTTAGTTTTCGTTTCTGAAAACTTTTATTGTTTGTTTTCGTTTTAAATTTGAAATTCGAACTAGGTTCCGAACTAACGCGAGTTTATCCACAGTAACCGAGGTGACGTGGCACCATTAGCGGGGATTACTGTAGCAAGATCATCCGGGCGTTACAAATCTCCTCCACTACAAGAAATCTCGTCCCGAGATTTTAGGAGGTAGAAGGAAACAGTGCGGGGTATTCATCACGCAGGCGATCCTCGCGTTCCGAGGTGGCTTCGTCTTCAGAGTGATTCGACCACTGGACCTTGAGGAACTTGATCGCCTTCTGGCGTGTGCGGCGTTCAGCTTGGTCGAGAATGCGGACCGGATGCTCTTTATAGGAGAGGTCCTGTTGCAATTCAAGCACTTCATGATCCACAGCTCGGATTGGGTCCTTGAAGCAACGGCGGAGTTGTGACACATGGAACACATCGTGAACCTGAGAAAGGTTCGACGGAAGCTCCAGTTGATATGCCACTTTTCCACGCCTTTCCAGAATAGTGAATGGGCCAATATAGCGAGGAGCTAGCTTGCCCTTGATCCCGAAGCGGTGAGCACCCTTCATTGGTGTAACGCGAAGATAGGCCTTTTCGCCAGGTTGATAGACCATGTCTTTATGATGACGGTCATAATTACTCTTTTGGCGGGACTGAGCAGTCTTGAGATTCTCGCGAATAATGCGGACTTGATCTTCGGCATGTTGGATAATATCCGGACCAAAGAGTGGACGTTCCCCAGTTTCTGACCAGTTCAGAGGGGTTCGGCACTTTCGTCCATATAACACTTCGAAGGGGGCCATCTTCAGACTAGCTTGATAGCTATTATTATAAGAGAACTCAGCATACGGAAGAGATTCCTCCCATTTCTTGCCGAAGGAAATAACACAAGCTCGAAGCATGTCTTCGAGAACTTGGTTGACACGTTCAACTTG
>NW_025284363.1:0-1156 GCF_018294505.1 Triticum aestivum
GGCTAGATCCCGTGGTCAAACGCTACAGGGTTAGGTGGGACGGGGGCACTGGGGGTAGCAAAGCCACCGGAGCATCACACCGGGCCCTCATAGATGCGGGGTGGTGTGGTGGCATGTCCGAAGAGGCGGGACGCGTCTCCGGGGCGTGGCCCCCCCTCACGGATGGCGATGACACGGTAGTAGACGTTCTGCGGTAACGATGCGGCGTCAATATTACTAAATACTCGGAGCGCGATAAAATCATGAGTTTTTTTTGCATGACGTGGGCACATGTGCTATAGGAATGATGGTAATTTTTCATAATTTTTGGTGATGGAGAAGTATCCGAAAAATTCCCTCTACGCGGATTGCCCTTCCTGCATCTACGGCTGTGGCCGGCAGCCTCCGGGGGCTAGCATGCCGCCAAATCTTGCATAGGCAACCTCTCACAAGTCTGTAAGTGTTGTGGCGGTTGCAAACGCCCGGCACGCGTGTCCGGGGTGTGCCCCCCTCACGGACGGCGCCGCTGTCGGCACCTGGAGGGGGGAAACGGACGCGTCGGGTCTACACGGAGTGGATCTTGCTGTGGGTATGGCCCCGATGTCGCTCCAAAGTGTTCCTATGGGCTGACCTTACACAACCGGGTGGGGAGGTCCACTGGTCAAAGCCCGTCTGTGCAAAGTCAAAGTGCTAGATCCCCTGGTCAAACGCTACGGGGTTAGGCGGGACGGGGGCACTGGGGGTAGCAATGCCACCGGAGAGTCGCACCGGGCCCTCATACATGCGGGGTGGTGGGGTCGCATGTCCGAAGAGGCGGGACGCGTCTCCGGGGCATGGCCCCCCCTCACGGACGGCGATGACACGGTAGTAGACGTTCTGCGGTAACGATGCGGCTTCAATATTACTAAATAATCGGTGCGCGATAAAATCATGAGTTTTTTTGCACGACGTGGACACATGTGCTATAGGAACGATGGTATTTTTTCAAAAATTTTGGTGATGGAGACGTATCCGAAAAATTCCCTCTACGCGGATTGACCTTCGCGCGTCTACGGGTGTGGCCGGTGGCCTCCGGGGGCTAGCATGCCGCCAAGTCTTGCGTAGGCGGCCTCTCACAAGTCTGGAAGTGTTGTAGCGGTTGCAAATGCCCGACACGCGTGTCCGGGGTGTGCCCCCC
>NW_025284364.1:0-1156 GCF_018294505.1 Triticum aestivum
CCCGTGGCGTCCTCGCCGGCGCTGTCTGCGCCCTTCCCGGACGCACCAGGGCTTTGCCCTCCTCCCGTCGTTGCTCGCGTTCGCCCTGCCTGAAGCCGTGCCCATCACCGCACGCACCGGCCTTCCCAGCTACGGTGCCGGCCTGCGCCTACCGCGGCCGGCCGGCCGAACGCCGTTGCCGCCATGACCCTGCTCGGCCCCTCGCGCCGTCTCGCTCCCGCGCCCCAGCTCCCTTGCTGCTGCTCTCTCCGGCCACGGCCTCACCTAGTGCCTATTGCCCCGCCGTGGCCTCGCCGCTGCCACGCCGGCGCCGCGCCGGCATCCTCCCCTCACCGTGGCACTGACTGGCCGCGCCCAGTCCGGGCGCTCGCGCCCCCGCGTCCCCGGGTCCAGGCGCCCGTGCACCCACACCCGATAGCCCACCCGTTTAACCCCCTCTGCCATTGACAACTGGGCCCCATGCCCCCATTAAAAAAAAGGAATTAGAAAATTAATTAGAAAAATATTAATTAATTAATTAGATAATTAATTAACTTAATTAAACTGGTTAGATTAACCTAATGACTTAATTAAACTAATTAAACTGGCTCAGTTAGTCTAAGACAATGACGAACGGGCCCCACCTGTCAGTTTGACCGGTCAACAGTCACAGTTGACCGCTGATGTCATGCTGATGTCAGCATGCACTATTCTGGATAATCCTGAATTAAAATAATTAAATAAATCCTAAAAATGAATTAAATCTTTTAAAATCAATATAAAATAAACCGTAGCTCGGATGGAAAAACTTTGTACATGAAAGTTGCTCAGACTGACGAGACGAATCCGGATACGCAGTCCGTTCGTCCGCCACACACCCCTAACCTATCGAACTCGCAACTTTCCCCCTCCGGCTCCTCTGCCCGAAAACACGAAACACCGGGAATACTTTCCCGGATGTTTTCCCCCCTTCATCGGTATCACCTACTACCGCGTTAGGGCACACCGAAACCGCGTATTGCCTTGTTATATTTTGTGATGCTTTGTTTGCACTGTATTTATTGTTCTTCCCCCTCTTCTCTCCGGTAGACTACGAGACCGACGCTGATGCCACCGAGTACGACTACGTCACCGACGACCCCTCCTTGTCTGAGCAACCAGGCAAGCCCCCCCCCCC
>NW_025284365.1:0-1156 GCF_018294505.1 Triticum aestivum
AAATTCTTTCATGCATTTACTGATTTTTTCAGCTAAATGACCCTGAAATTGAAAAGCATTTCAAATGAACTCAGGAAATGTTGAAAGTTGGCATGGTATCATAATTTCACCCACATAGCATGTGCAAAAAAGTAGAGAGGGTTACCGCAAAAACTGGATGCACTTCGTGTACAAAATGGACAATCTCTTTCGAAGTATCAGGGTTTCAGATAAAAACTCATCTGTTACAAAGGCATTTCATTTTTTAAATAACCTAAGCATTACCAAATTGAATATAATGATAAAACACACTAATATTAAACATAAGAAAAAAGAATCACTAAAAAAAATCTATTTTCAAAGTTAAGTTCTTCACAAACTAGTGATTCACACAAATTTCAAATAATTCAAAATTTAAACTATTCAAATTTGAAAACTACCGGCACTAACAGAAAGTTTGTAATTTTTTGTACCTAAAGCAAAAATATTCACAAAGAAACTCTAAATACAGCAAAAAACAACTCAAAAAAAGCAAAAAAAAGCCCACCTACTCGGCCAGAGAGGCCTACATACGACTAGAAACCGAACGTGTTGTTGGGCCAGGATGCAGGCCCGCAAAGGCCCAGTAGGCCCATAGGGCAGCATAGAATAGGTAGGCCCAGTAGGCCTGCTTTGGAGAGGAGCTCGAGAGAGCTACCGCACTGGGCTTATAAACCAGTGTGGACGCCCCTCGGCTAGCGAGGTGGGACTAAACTTGCCGCACCGCACCTGCGCCAGCGCATCCCCTTTAGTACCGAGTCGTGGCTCCACCCGGTACTAAAGAAGCAGAGGGAGAAGAACGAACTGACGAATTTGTTTGAAGTGTTTTCTTATATAGAGCCCCCCTTTAGTACCGGTTGGAGCCACCACCCGGTACTAAAGGTGGGCGCTTCCCGCCGCTTGCCCTGGCCAAAACAGACCTTTGGTACCGGTTGGTGGCTCCAACCGGTACTAAAGGGGGGCTCTATATAAGAAAACACTTCAAAAAAAAATTCGTCAGTTCGTTCTTCTCCCTCTGCTTCTTCTCCTCTGCCCCGTCGCCGCCTCCCCTCGTCGCCGCCCCCGTCGCCGTCCCTGTCGCCGTCTGTCGCCGCCGCCCCCGTCGCCGTCGCCCCCGTCGCCGTCCCCGTCGCCGTCC
>NW_025284366.1:0-1156 GCF_018294505.1 Triticum aestivum
GACTCTTAGGCGATGCTCAGCCAGTCCCCTGGGAACACCTGGCATGTCAGCGGGCTTCCATGCAAAAATGTCCCAGTTCTCACGGAGGAACTGGATGAGCGCTTCTTCCTATTTTGGGTCGAGTGTTGTGGAGATGCGGGTCGGAGCTGCTTCGGGGTCGGTCGGGTGAATGTGAACAGGCTTCGTCTCACCGGACGACTGGAATGCAGATTCTGTGGCGGGCTTCTTGGATCGCAGCAAGTCACTCGGATCTGCGTTTTGCTTGTATCCTTCGAACTCGACCGCTGTCACTTGGGAATCGGCAATTTTGGAGCCCTTCTGAAAGCACTCCTCTGCCTTTTTCCTATCACCGGTGACAGTGATCACACCTTTGGGACCGGGCATCTTCAATTTGAGGTACACATAACATGGTCGAGCCATGAACCGTGCATAGGCTGGTCTCCCCAAAATGGCATGATATGCACTTTGAAAATCCACGACCTCAAACGTCAACTTTTCTTTGCGAAAATGCTTTGAATCGCCAAACACTACGTCCAAAGCTATCTGGCCGAGTGACTCGGCCTCCTTCCCTGGTATAACTCCATGGAAGCTCATGTTACTAGTGCTCAGTCGGGACATCGGAATGCCCATACCTTTCAACGTGTCTGCATATAACAGATTCAGCCCACTTCCACCGTCCATCAGCACCTTTGTCAGTCGAGTGCCTTCGACAACTGGATCGACCACCAAAGCTTGCCTCCCGGGGGTGGCAATATGAGTCGGGTGATCAGATTGGTCGAATGTGATGGGTGTTTGAGACCACTTCAGATAATTTGCCTTTGCTGGGGCAACCATGTTCACCTCTCGGTTAATCACTTTCAGTCGACTTCTGCTTTCCACATCCGCAAAGATCATCAGAGTGGAGTTGATATGCGGATATCCTCCCTCACTGTCCTCTTTGTCTTCGGCTTTGTCCGACTCCTTCTCCTTGTCCTTAGACTGTTTTCCCTGAAACTGCTGGATCAGGAGTCGACATTGGCGAGTGGTGTGCTTTGGGTAAATGATATTCCCCTCTTCATCTTTCTTCGTGTGGATGTGGCACGGCATATCCATCACGTCGTTCCCTTCTTTATCCTTCACCTTCTTGGGGTTCCAGGATCCTTTTGGTTTCCCCTTA
>NW_025284367.1:0-1156 GCF_018294505.1 Triticum aestivum
GTTCCCCCATGCCCGTACCACCAGCTTTTGGCCCTTGGGTCCCATCCCTCCGTACCTGGACGGATTCCTCGCGCCCTCAGCTCGTTCTCCATCTTCTCCAACCTAGGCACCCAAATGCGATACCCTCCTGGCCCCATAACATGATTGTACTCCTTCTTAGCCGCATTTTCCTTATTTTTTTCGATATTTGAATGAACTGCTCCGATTTCTTTTGCTTCACAAATTCTGGCCAATCATGTTTCAGTTTCTCATATTGTCCTTTGAAATCCGGAGTCTTGTTCTGCTTGACAAAGTCATGGGCTAGATTTTGCTTGAATTTCCGGAATGCGTCGGCCATCTTATGAAGAGCGAACTGTTTGACTAGACTCCTCCTCTCCTTGTTTTCCTCAATCTTGTTACCCTCCTCATCGAATTTGTTGTATTCCGGAGGTAGAACGAAATGTTCCATAAGCTTCTTGAAGCAATCTTTTTTTGTTCTCTTATCGACAAAAGTGAAACCATCAATTCGTGCCTTCTTTGGCTCATTCCACTCCTGGACGGTGATCGAGACGTTGTCTCTAACAATGGCTCCGCATTGGCTGACAAACTTGGTGGCGTTCTTGCGGGGCTCCAGCGGCCTGCCGGTTGCACTGTCGACAACCTCGATGGTGCATGTTTCTCCTTGTTTCATCGTCTTGGTTGCGCCACGCTTTGACGACGTACTCGATTGTTTCGACGATCCGGCTGAGGGCTAAAATAAGAAAGAGTCGCGCGCGTTAGTACACACATATTTATTCAAATCAGTTAGTTTGTATCACTAGAGGCTCAATGTATATATATACCTCAGCGCCGGAGGTGGTTGCTACTTCCATTTGAAGATCGTCGTTTATCGACGTTTGTTCGGCATCATCTTGCTGACGGCGCCCTTCATCTTCACCGTCAAGGTTCAGATAAGAAGAGATATCATCTTCTTCTTCTCCGGTCGGCACATATAGAATATCGCCGTTTATGATGCCGAACATATGTGCTTCACCGTCCGGATCATAGTTGTCCATAATCGGGTCAGCTCTATCGTCCGCCATTATGTCAGTCCTGAAAACATGTAGTAAAAACAAATTAATTAAGTGAAGAAGGGGGGCGGTGGCGGTGGCGGTGGCGAAAGGGCGGTGGCGAAAGG
>NW_025284368.1:0-1156 GCF_018294505.1 Triticum aestivum
CTAGAGCTGTCGAATTCATCATCGACTTGAAACCAGGCACCACTCCTATAGCCAAGCGACCCTACAAAATGCCGCCGCATGAACTCCTTGAGCTTAAGGAGGAAATCGACAAATCTCTTCGCAAAGGATTCATTCGCCCAAGTTGCTCTCCTTGGGGAGCACCTTCCCTCTTTGTCAAGAAGAAGGATGGGACAAACCGGTTAGTTCAAGACTACCGTCCTATAAACCAAGCTACCATTCAGAATAAATACCCTCTTCCTCGGATCAATGATCTGTATGATCAACTGGCGGGTTCGTCAGTGTTCTCTAAGCTCGACTTGAGGTTGGGCTACCACCAGATCCGTGTTCGCGAAGAGGATATCCCAAAGACCGCCTTCGTGACTCGCTATGGTTCATACGAGTACACCGTCATGTCTTTCGGTTTAACCAATGCTCCAGCCACCTTCTCTCGTCTAATGAACTATATATTCATGGATTACCTCGACAAGTTCGTCGTGGTTTATCTGGATGATATCCTGGTATTTTCCAAGAACGAAGAAGAACATGCTGAACATCTTCGACTTGTGCTGGAAAAGCTACGAGAGCATCAACTATATGCCAAGTTCTCCAAATGTGAATTCTGGCTACCGGAAGTAACCTATCTTGGGCATGTCATCTCTAAGGATGGTATTGCCGTCAACCCCGAGCGAGTTTAGGCTATTCTTGATTGGACTCCTCCCAAGAACGTTAAGCAAGTCAGAAGTTTTCTCGGTCTCGCCAGCTATTGCCGTCGATTCGTCGAGAACTTCTCTAAGATCGCCAGGCCTCTGACTAACCTGTTGCATAAGGGTGTCAAGTTCCAATGGACAGACAAATGTCAGGAAAGTTTCCAAGCACTCAAAGACAAGTTGACTTCTGCTCCAGTTCTAGCTCCACCTGATACTAAGAAGGACTTTGTCATTTACTGCGACGCTTCCCGTCAAGGATTAGGCTGTGTCCTAATGCAAGACCGCAAAGTGATTGCTTATGCCTCTCGGCAATTGCGCCCTCACGAAGAGAACTACCCAGTTCACGACCTCGAACTTGCTGCTGTCATTCATGCGCTGAAGCAGTGGCGACATTACCTTCTCGGTAATCGTTGCGAGATCTTCACTGACCACCAAAGTCTGAAGTATCT
>NW_025284369.1:0-1156 GCF_018294505.1 Triticum aestivum
TCTGTAAGTGATTTCTTTCTGTAATTTAAGTCTCAAGCTAGCTGTAGTGTTCATTTTGATCAATCATTACCTGTAATTATCCTCACTATATTCTTTTCTGTGGTATTATGCAGGATGAAGATTTATGAAATGAAAAAGGTGGACGCTATGGCATTGGGTTCGTTGACCCAAATACCATTAATGAATACACATGGAAAATAGATTCATATTACGAAAAAAGTGTAGAGGAAAGCATGCTAGAGTTCTTCAAGCACCTCAAATACAATGAAGATATACTACTTCCTTACAACTTCGAGTGAGTCACACTGTCTTGTACTACAAATTCTGTTTTTGCCTACTAGCTAGCTACATGTTTTTGCTTACATAGGCCCGCTTAATTAAGACATGCAAACGTGTGTGCATGCAGATTTCACTGGATCTTGTTAATCATTAAAGTTGATGAAGGAACAGTTGAAGTACTAGACTCACTACTTAAGAAAGCAAGTGACTACACCATCGTGAAGGGGATAGTCAACAGGTAATTTCAATCATTATTAACTATCTCTCGGCCTATTTAATTAGTTCGTCATTTCCTGATAACAAGTATTTAATAACCCATTTATTCACTTTCTTTGTCGGCAGGCAGGGCTTGGGTAAAGTTCATCAGGGTCACTCCAGGCCCATGGAAACAAAATCTGAAATGGTATCGACCCTAGGTAAGTAATTAAGTAGTACTAGCTAGCTGCCATCTCTTTAATTATCATGCTTGATTAATTATTATCTGATCAAATTCCATTCTCGTAAAGGCCCTGAAGCAAGCGCCGGGGAATAATCTGTGTGCATACTACGTTTGCGAGAACATTTGCATGATGACATCCGAAAGGAGCAAATCTCAAAGACAGGAGTGGGTACGTTTGTCAGAACACTATTCACAATTTTTACACCATTATCGATATCTAGTCACACAACTAATACACATGCATATTGATCTCCTTCTTAACAGTTCAAAGAGGTGCGGGAGAAGCTCCTAACAGAGGACCGCATAGAAGCAATTCAAGAGGAAATAGCGGGATTTTTGCTCGACCAAGTCATAGATCCCAAAGGAGAATACTATTACCCGCTACCGCCCCCATGAACCACTTCCAATTGTTATCGTGCTCCGAAGGCACCAATTAGG
>NW_025284370.1:0-1156 GCF_018294505.1 Triticum aestivum
TGGCACTGCCATGTAAGTCATAATGGTATAAAACGCATGAAGAAGCTCCATGTTGATGGATCTTTGGACTCACTCGTTTTTGAAAAGTTTGAGACATGCGAACCATGTCTATTGGTGTATATGCATGAAGAAACTCCATGCAAATGGATCGTTCGGACTCACTTGATTTTGAATCACTTGAGGTATGCAAATCATACCACATGGGCAAGATGACTGAAAAGCCTCATTTTCAGTAAGATGGAACAAGATAGCAACTTGTTGGAAGTAACACATTTTGATGTGTGCAGTCGAATGAGTGCTGAGGCATGCAGTGAATATCATTATGTTCTTACTTCACAGATGATTCGATTAAATGTTGAGTATATTTACTTGATGAAACACAAGTCTGAATTATTGAATGGTTCAAGTAATTTCAGAGTGAAGTAGCAGATCATTGTGACAAGAGGATAAAATGTCTATGATATGATCATAGAGATGAATATCTGAGTTACGAGTTTTGGCACACAATTAAGACATTGTGGAAATTGTTTCGCAGTTAATACCGCCTGGAACACCATAGTGTGATGGTGTGTCCGAACATCATAGTTGCACCCTATTGGATATGGTGCGTACCATGATGTCTCTTATCGAATTACCACTATTGTCCATGGGTTAGGCATTAGAGACAACCACATTCACTTTAAATAGGGCACCACGTAATTCCGTTGAGATGACACCGTATGAATTATGGTTTAGAGAAACCTAAGTTGTCGTTTCTTGAAGGTTTGGGGCTGCGACGCTTATGTGAAAAAGTTTCAGGATTAAGCTCGAACCCAAAGCGGATAAAATACATCTTCATAGGACACCCAAAACAGTTGGGTATACCTCCTAATTCAGATCCGAAAGCAATATGAATTGTTTCTAGAATCGGGTCCTTTCTCGAGGAAAGGTTTCTCTCGAAAGAGTTGAGTGGGAGGATGGTGGAGACTTGATGAGGTTATTGAACCGTCTCTTCAACTAGTGTGTGACAGGGCACAGGGAGTTGTTCCTGTGGCACCTACACCAATTGAAGTGGAAGCTTATGATATTGATCATGAAACTTCGGATCAAGTCACTCCCAAACCTCGTAGGATGACAAGGATGTGTACTACTTCAGAGTGGTACGTAATCCTGTCTT
>NW_025284371.1:0-1156 GCF_018294505.1 Triticum aestivum
CTATGGAAATCACTTCGGGACCTGAAAACAGTGAGTAATAGTCCACAAAACACGTTAGAATTGGCCAAAATTGTGAGTGTTGTTGACCGACACGTAAACACAACCCGGGGTCATTTCGGGACCCCCATAACTAAGTAATAGTCCAAGAAACGGGCAAGAATCGGCCCAAACTGTGATTGTTGATGACCTACACTTAAGCGCACCTTGGGGTTCAACAACCATGGAAATCGCTTTGGGGCCCCAGAACGGTGAGTAACAGTCCACGAAACGGGTCAGAATCGACAAAAACCGCGAGTGTTGATAACCAACCCGTAAGCGCACCCAGGGGTTCGTTAATCGTGGAAATCACTCCGGGGCCCCAAAAAAGTGAGTAATAGTCCACGAAACGGGCCAGAATCGGCCAAAACTGTGAGTGTTGATGACCGACACGTAAACACACGCCGGGGTTCGTTAATCGTTGAAATCACTGCGGGACCACAAAACAGTGAGTAATAGTATACAAAAAAGGCAAGAATCGGACAAAAGTGTAAGTGTTGATGACCGAAACGTAAACGCACCCGCGGTTCGTTAATCGTTGAAATCACTTCGATACTCCAAAACAGTGCGTAATACTCCACGAAACGGGCCAGAATCGGCCAAAACTGCGAGTGTTGATGAGCGACACATAAATGCACCCCGGTGTTTGTCAATCATGGAAATCACACCGAGACCCAAAAACAGAGTAATAGTCCAAGAAACAGGTCAGAATTGGCCAAAACTGTGAGTGTCGATGACCGACACGTAAATGCACCCCATGGTTCGTTAATCGTGGAAATCACTCCGGGGGCCCAAAAAAGTGAGTAATAGTCCATGATACGGGCCAGAATCAGCCAAAACTATGAGTATTGATGATCGACACGTAAGCGCGCCTTGGGGTTCAACAACTATGGAAATCACTTCGGGACCTGAAAACAGTGAGTAATAGTCCACAAAACACGTTAGAATTGGCCAAAATTGTGAGTGTTGCTGACCGACACGTAAACACAACCCGGGGTCATTTCGGGACCCCCATAACTAAGTAATAGTCCAAGAAACGGGCAAGAATCGGCCCAAATTGTGATTGTTGATGACCTACACTTAAGCGCACCTTGGGGTTCCACAACCATGGAAATCGCTT
>NW_025284372.1:0-1156 GCF_018294505.1 Triticum aestivum
ACGGCGATGACACGGTAGTAGACGTTCTGCGGTAACGATGCGGCGTCAATATTACTAAATACTCGGAGCACGATAAAATCATGATTTTTTTTGCACGACGTGGCACATGTGCTATAGGAACGATGATATTTTTTCATAATTTTTGGTGATGGAGAAGTATCCGAAAAATTCCCTCCACGCGGATTGCCCTTCGCGCGTCTACGGGTGTGGCCGGCGGCCTCCGGGGGCTAGCATGCCGCCAAATCTTGCGCTGGCGGCCTCTCACAAGTCTGGAAGTGTTGTCGCGGTTGCAAACGCCCGGCACGCGTGTCCGGGGTGTGCCCCCCTCACGGACGGCGCTGCCGCCGGCACCTGGAGGGAAGAAACGGACGCGTGGGGTCTACACGGAGGGGATCTTGCTGTGGGTCTGCCCCGGATGTTGCTCCAAAGTGTTCCTATGGGCTGACCTAATACAACCGGGTGGGGAGGTCCACTGGTCAAAGCCCGTATGTGCAAAGTCAAAGGGGTAGATCCCGTGGTCAAACGCTACAGGGTTAGGCGGGACGAGGGCACTGGGGGGGGAGCAATGCCACCGGAGCGTCGCACCGGGCCCTCATACATGCGGGGTGGTGTGGTGGCATGTCCGAAGAGGCGGGACGCGTCTCCAGGGCGTGGCCCCCCTCACAGAGGCGATGACACGGTAGTAGACGTTCTGTGGTAACGATGCGGCGTCAATATTACTAAATACTCGGAGCGCGATAAAATCATGATTTTTTTTGCACGACGTGGGCACATGTGCTATAGGAACGATGGTATTTTTTCATAATTTTTGGTGATGGAGAAGTATCCAAAAAATTCCCTCTACGCGGATTGCCCTTCGCGCGTCTACGGCTGTGGCCGGCGGCCTCCGGGGGCTAGCATGCCGCCAAATCTTGGGTCGGCCGCCTCTCACAAGTCTGGAAGTGTTTTTGCGGTTGCAAACGCCCGGCACGCGTGTCCGGGGTGTGCCCCCCTCACGAACGGCGCTGCCGCCGGCACCTGGAGGGGGGAAACGGACGCGTGGGGTCTACACGGAGGGGATCTTGCTGTGGGACTTCCCCGGATGTTGCTCCAAAGTGTTCCTATGGGATGACCTAACACAACCGGGTGGGGAGGTCCATTGGTCAAAGCCCGTCCG
>NW_025284373.1:0-1156 GCF_018294505.1 Triticum aestivum
CCGGCACGACACCATGATCTCCATCATCATGATCTCCATCATCGTGTCTTCATGAAGTTGTCACGCCAACGACTACTTCTACTTCTATGACTAACGCGTTTAGCAATAAAGTAAAGTAGTTTACATGGCGTTCTTCAATGACACGCAGGTCATACAATAAATAAAGACAACTCCTATGGCTCCTGCCGGTTGTCATACTCATCGACATGCAAGTCGTGAATCCTATTACAAGAACATGATCAATCTCATACATCACATATCATTCATCACATTCTTCTTGGCCATATCACATCACATAGCATACCCTGCAAAAACAAGTTAGACGTCCTCTAATTGTTGTTGCATGTTTTACGTGGCTGCTATGGGTTTCTAGCAAGAACGTTTCTTACCTACGCAAGACCACAACGTGATATGCCAATTGCTATTTACCCTTCATAAGGACCCTTTTCATCGAATCCGTCCCGACTAAAGTGGGAGAGACTGGCACCCGCTAGCCACCTTATGCACCAAGTGCATGTCAATCGGTGGAACCTATCTCACGTAAGAGTACGTGTAAGGTCGGTCCGGGCCGCTTCATCCCACAATACCGTCGAAACAAGATTGGACTAGTAACGGTAAGCATATTGAACAACATCAACGCCCACAACTACTTTGTGTTCTACTCGTGCAAAGAATCTACGCAATAGACCTAGCTCTGATACCACTGTTGGGGAACATAGCAGAAATTCAAAATTTTCCTACGTGTCACCAAGATCTATCTATGGAGAGACCAGCAACGAGTAGAAAGAGAGTGCATCTACATACCCTTGTAGATCGCTAAGCGGAAGCGTTCAAGTGAACGGGGTTGATGGAGTCGTACTCGTCGTGATTCAAATCACCGATGATCCTAGTGCCGAACGGACGGCACCTCCGCGTTCAACACACGTACAGCCCGGTGACGTCTCCCACGCCTTGATCCAGCAAGGAGAGAGGGAGAGGTTGAGGAAGACTCCATCCAACAGCAGCACAACGGCGTGGTGGTGGTGGAGGAGCGTGGCAATCCAGCAGGGCTTCGCCAAGCACCATGGGAGAGGAGGAGTAGGAAGAGAGGTAGGGCTGTGCCAGAACTTCGTGTATAGCTCCCATGCGCCTCCCCACTATATATAGGGGTGGAGGG
>NW_025284374.1:0-1156 GCF_018294505.1 Triticum aestivum
CGATTCAGTTTAGCTTGACTTTTAATATGTTTCAAAGATTCATGATCAGAATGTATAACAAATTCTTTGGGCCATAAATAATGTTGCCATGTTTCTAAAGTCCGAACAAGAGCATATAATTCTTTATCATAAGTAGAATAATTCAGACTAGGCCCACTCAATTTTTCAGAAAAGTATGCAACAGGTTTGCCATCTTGTAATAACACACCTCCTAATCCAATTCCACTAGCATCACATTCAAGCTCAAAAGTCTTATTAAAATCAGGAAGTTGGAGTAAAGGAGCATGTGTCAACTTATCTTTCAATACCGTGAAGGCTTCTTCCTGTGCGGTACCCCAAAGAAAAGGCACATCTTTCTTTGTAAGCTCATTGAGAGGTGCAACAATGGTGCTGAAATCTCTCACAAAACGCCTATAGAATCCAGCGAGGCCAAGAAAACTCCTCACTTGTGTGACCGTTTTGGGCTGCGGCCAACTCTGAATAGCTTCAATCTTGGCTTTATCAACTTCAATTCCCTGTGGAGTAACAACATAGCCAAGAAAAGATACTCGGTCAGTGCAAAAGGTGCACTTCCCAAGGTTACCGAACAAACGTGCATCACGTAGAGCAATAAAAACAACACGTAAATGTTCCAAATGTTCTTCCAAAGATCTGCTATAAATCAATATGTCATCAAAGTAAACTACCACAAATCGTCCAATGAAAGCACGTAAAACTTCGTTCATTAATCTCATGAAAGTACTAGGTGCATTAGTTAACCCAAAAGGCATGACTAACCACTCATATAATCCAAACTTAGTTTTAAATGCTGTTTTCCATTCATCTCCCAATTTCATACGAATTTGATGGTAGCCACTACGCAAATCAACTTTGGAGAATATTGTAGAGCCACTCAATTCATCAAGCATATCATCTAGCCTAGGAATAGGATGACGATAACGAATAGTAATATTATTAATGCCTCTACAATCAACACACATACGTGATGTACCATCCGTTTTCGGCACTAGAATAATAGGAACAGCACAAGGACTAAGGGATTCGCGTATATAACCTTTGTCGAGAAGCTCTTGTACTTGACGCATAATCTCCTTCGTCTCCTCTGGATTGGTACGGTATGGTGCACGGTTTGGCAGTGAAGCACCGGGAATTAAGT
>NW_025284375.1:0-1156 GCF_018294505.1 Triticum aestivum
ACCAAGCCCAATCGCGGTTTTGATCCAGCTGCTCAAGTAGCCAGAGACGCTTCGGCCGTCGAGCAGCCTCCACCAACTCCAGGTTCGCACGGCTACTTCTCTACTTCGCATGCACCCATTCAGTAATTAATTACACACATCTTGCTTCCCATATCCGCTAACATATATACTCCGCGGCATTTGCCGTTTCAGATAGACCTCGTCCTGATGGTTCAGGGGGCACATTTCAGCTCAACCTGGCCAACAACACGGTTGACAGAAACCAGATGACTACAAGTTCCAACAGGGTTCATACGGATTGTGTTTCCAACCGGAAGCATGGGCGTCATGACCCTCCCTGCGGAAAAAGCTATTCTCCGCACGGAACTGTCACATCCCCTGGTGCGTCCCAGGACTCCAAGGCCGAAGAGAATGGCTCGACACGACCCAAGAGAAAGACCAAGCCCAATCGTGGTTTTGATCCAGCTGCTCAAGTAGCCAGAGACGCTTCGGCCGTCGAGCAGCCTCCACCAGCTCCAGGTTCGCACGGCTACTTCTCTACTTCGCATGCACCCATTCAGTAATTAATTACACACATCTTGCTTCCCATATCCGCTAACTTATATACTCCGCGGCATTTGCCGTTTCAGATAGACCTCGTCCTGATGGTTCAGGGGGCACATTTCAGCTCAACCTGGCCAACAACACGGTTGATAGAAACCAGATGACTACAAGTTCCATCAGGGTTCATACGGATTGTGTTTCCAACCGGAAGCATGGGCGTCATGACCCTCCCTGCGGAAAAAGCTATTCTCCGCACGGAACTGTCACATCCCCTGGTGCGTCCCAGGACTCCAAGGCCGAAGAGAATGGCTCGACACGACCCAAGAGAAAGACCAAGCCCAATCGCGGTTTTGATCCAGCTGCTCAAGTAGCCAGAGACGCTTCGGCCGTCGAGCAGCCTCCACCAGCTCCAGGTTCGCACGGCTACTTCTCTACTTCGCATGCACCCATTCAGTAATTAATTACACACATCTTGCTTCCCATATCCGCTAACATATATACTCCGCGGCATTTGCCGTTTCAGATAGACCTCGTCCTGATGGTTCAGGGGGCACATTTCAGCTCAACCTGGCCAACAACACGGTTGACAGAAACCAGATGACTACAAGTTCCA
>NW_025284376.1:0-1156 GCF_018294505.1 Triticum aestivum
GGCGAGGTGCGCCATTAGTATGGATGTACTTATGGCGCACCGAGGTGTGGTGCGCCATTAGTATTGTGCCGCCCCCATCCATACTTCCTCCCCGACCCAAACCTATCCCCTCTCTCTCCCTCGCCCTCGCCCTCGATCCCCTTCCCCTCTCCTCTCCCGACGCCGCTGCCCCGCCGCCTCGACGCCGCCCCAACGCCGCCTCGACGCCTCGACGCCCCGACGCCGCCTCGCCACCCCGACGCCACCTCGACACCTCACCCTGGTGAGTTCCCTTTCATCCAAGGAGGAGAAGGTGTTGCTGCTGTGGATCCTTCTTGTACCTCCCTTCTCCATCTAGCTGACCCTCGTGTCATCTCTGCTCTGCAGGTAGAGCACGCCGGCGAGCGACCAGGACGAGGACGACGCTGGGAGAGGAGGGCCACATCGCTTCAGCCTCGGCTACAGCAAACATAGGTGAGTCCCCCACCCCCTTCTATTCTTCCTCCTCTCTGGTCTGGGTTGGGTCAATTGTTAGCTTCGACCCTTCAGGATTGACTCGACCCATTCACTTCGGTACGCCATTCACGTCACGAACGTTGTACGTTCCTGAAGGAGGACCCGCAGCCTTCACGAATCTTATCAACCATCACGAAAAAGTTCGTTTGGGGTAGTGTTTGCATCATTTGGAATTGTATTTATTATTCATGTTAGCTACTGACCATTTCAAGGAATTAAACACTTCCTGTGATGTCCAATCTTAACAGAAGCTTGTGAAATGATATACTTGCACTGATAAGTAGTATTTATCATTGCTCAGCTCAGGTTCCAAATTCCCCTTCAGACTCTATAACTGCAATGTTCATTTTTATTTATTTTTTGTAAATATAGCAAGACCATCTTGAGTACCATTAGCCGAAATCAGATTTGCCTCAAACAGAACATCACCAGGAACTGGGTCTCAACCAGATTGTCTCAACTTAACTCCAATCATATGCTCTGGATGTACTATGTGACGTTGGTGATTGCTCAGCTACCCACATTCAGTTTTCTGTATCATGCACATTTGCATCTTGTGTCTGAGTTTTTTTTTGTGCGTGTGCGTGTGTGACATGTTACAGTTTACACTGTCCATGGAATATACAAGTTTAACACCCATATTGTTAATAGGGTCTAAAAC